>NC_080043.1:82503288-82654623 GCF_012489685.1 Lotus japonicus | reverse complement strand
TCCTTCAAGTAAGAGAACAGGAAGTAGGGAAGGCAGATCTTCTCCTGATTTTGGATGAAAAATAACATCGCCTTCTGGTTGAAGTTGATGTAGTCGGGGGAACTGCCCTTCGGTCCTCTGATTGATGCAGTTGAGCAGGATCTTGTGCCAGATCCTGAGTTTGGGGTGAAGATCCATCACCTTGTAACTCGTCTTGCCCGGTTTGAAGGTGGTGTACAGAGCCTGATTGACTATGTCCTTGGTGCTGGGTTTCAGCTTCGATTCCGTCAGTTGGAACCGATACCCATAAGCAGTTTCTGCACCTAGCAGATTCACGAATGACTTCTCCGTGATGATGATCTTCCTGCCAAGAATATGAGATACCACTAGAGTATCATCGCAGTCGGCGTGCTTCCAGAATTCCTTGACCAACTTCTCATACACCGGTCCTCGAAGTCGGTTGAAGTAGTTTCCCAACCTTGAGCTTGGACTTCAGGACGAAGATCAAACCCATTTGCAGCCAAGTTGTCGAGGTTGAATCTCCATTCTGCCAGGACTTGGAGTTCCTCAGGAGGATAAACACAGTGAACGGCACAGCCCCGTTCTGCAATTGGAACAAACTGCTCTTGAGCTTGAACTTGTTCTTGTGCCGGGTTCTCAGAGCCCCTTTGACCCCGTTGCCAAACCGACTACCATGTGAGGGAACTGAGGTGCATCTGCAGTAGATCTTCTGGTTTGTCTCACCATTTTGAAGAGGTTGAAGGTTTGAGGTAGAAGATGAAGTTTGAAAGATGAAGAGAGATCGAGAGAGAAATCGAGAGGAGCGGTTTTGAAAAGCAGAGAGTGCGAGAGTGAAAACCGGAAGTGAACGAGAACGTGTGTGTATAGTGGGTTTTATCAAATAACCGTTGTTGATTCAAAAAGCACTTTAAGATCAACGGTTGAAAATTAAAGATAGATAGTAACAGTAAAATACACAATCACACACAGGAGATAAGCATATCTACACGCAATCATAACAGACTGTCACACGGGCACAAGGAATTATGCATCAGAAATTCTGACACACGTGTTGTTGTCTCAGCTTCAGAGTCAGTACCAGTGGGCACACACACTCTGATTGAGTTACCTTCTGGACTAGACATCTTCTGATCAAGAAGTATCATAGTCAGAGGTTCTGATCCATCTTCACTCTGGACAAAAGTCCATGTTTAGATTTTTCAGAATAAAATTAAATCTATCCTCTGCTAAGGGCTTTGTAAAGATATCTGCCCATTGATGGTCAGTATCAACAAACTTCAGAAGAAGTACGCCCTTCTGTACATAATCTCTAATGAAGTGATACTTTACCTCAATGTGCTTTGCCCTTAAATGCAAGATAGGATTCTTACTCAATGAGATTGCAGCAGTGTTATCACAATAGATTGGGATATTGCTCTCAAGGATCTGATAATCCTCCAGCTGATGTTTCATCCAGAGCATCTGAGTGCTGCATATTGCTGCTGAGATATATTCTGCCTCTGCAGTTGATAGTGCAATGGTTGATTGCCTCTTGCTTTCCCATGAGACTAGATTGCTTCCCAGAAATTGACAATTTCAGAAGTACTTTTTCTCTCTGTTCTATCTCCAGCATAATCAGCATCACAGTAACCTGAAAGCTTATACTATGATGTTTTCTTATACATCAAGCCAAGGTTAGTGGTGCCTTTCAGATACCTTAGGATCCTCTTAACAGCAGTTAAGTGGGTTTCCCTTGGATCTGATTGGAAACGAGCACATAAGTGAATACTAAATAATATGTCTGGCCTAGATGCAGTTAAGTATAGAAGTGAACCTATCATGCCACGATAGAGCTTCTGACATACTTTACCACTTTTATCTTCTTTCTCCAGAATGCATGTAGGATGCATTGGAGTCTTGGCTACTGTAGATTCCAGCATATTGAACTTCTTCAGAAGTTCTTTAGTGTACTTGCTCTGATGGATATATGTTCCTTCTGGTGTTTGATCAACTTGTATTCCCAGAAAGTACTTTAATTCTCCCATCATACTCATCTCAAATTCAGCCTGCATCATCTCAGAAAATTCTTTGCATAGAGATTGATTAGCAGAACCAAATATAATATCATCAACATAAATTTGCACAATTAAGATATCATCTTTATAAGTCTTGCAAAAAGAGTTGTATCTACTTTACCCCTTACAAACTTATTCTCCAGAAGGAATGAGCTAAGTCTCTCATACCATGCTCTGGGAGCTTGCTTCAGACCGTAGAGTGATTTCTTCAATTTGAACACATGGTCTGGTTTCTTTTCATCTTCAAAACCTGGGGGTTGATGAACATAGACTTCCTCTGAGATATAACCATTTAGGAAGGCACTCTTTACGTCCATCTGATGTAGAACTATGTTGTGATTTACTGAGAAGGAGATCAACAGTCTGATTGCCTCCAGTCTTGCTACTGGAGCAAATGTTTCAGTGTAGTCTATTCCTTCCTGCTGGCTGTAGCCTTGAGCAACTAGCCTTGCCTTGTTTCTGACTACATCTCCTTTCTCATTCAACTTGTTTCTGAATACCCATTTCGTTCCAATAACATTGACACTCTCAGGCTTCTTCACTAAGCTCCAAACATCGTTCTTGGAGAATTGATTTAATTCTTCTTCCATGGCCAGAATCCAATCCTTGTCCTGAAGAGCTTCATCTATGGACTTGGGTTCAATTAAGGACACCAATTCTTTCAGACTCAGCAAGGTCTCTTCAGAGGGTCTGAAGGCAGATCTGGTTCTGACTGGTTCATCTTTTTTCCCAGAATCAATTCCTTAGGGTGAGCTGCAGTGATTCTGCTCTTCTTCAGAGTTTGTGAGTTAGAGGGACCAGCTTCTTCCTCTGGTTCATCTTCCTCTGGCTCAACTTCCTCTGGAGCTTTGCCTTTTTCAGAAACATTAATGCTTAAATCTGCAAACTTTTCAACTAGCTTTGACTGGTCAGAGTCAAGCTTATCATCAAATCTAACATGAATAGATTCTTCAATAGTCTTAGCATCAGTATTATAAAATCTAAAACCTTTAGATCTATCAGAATAACCAAGTAATAGACACTTAGAAGACTTAGCATCAAATTTATGCAATCTATCCTTAGTATTGAGAACATAACAGACACAGCCAAAAGGATGAAAATAAGAAATGTTGGGTTTTATGTTCTTCCACAATTCATAAGGAGTCTTATTCATAATTGGTCTCACAGAGATTCTGTTCTGAATGTAACATGCTGTATTTACTGCCTCTGCCCAAAAATGCTTAGCCATGCCAGTTTCTTGGAGCATGGTTCTAGCCATCTCCTGAAGAGTTCTGTTCTTCCTCTCAACAACACCATTTTGTTGAGGAGTTCTGGGACAAGAGAAATCATGTGCAATTCCATAGGAATCAAACAGACTCTCAAACTTGTCATTCTCAAACTCTCCACCATGGTCACTTCTGACACGCACAATCCTACAAGCCTTCTCGTTTTGCACTTGAGCAATGAAGGTAGAGAACACAGCATGAGACTCATCCTTGCGGGTTAGAAACTTTACCCATGTCCAGCGGCTATAGTCATCAACGATAACCATCCCATATCTCTTGCCACCTATAGACTCAGTTTTCACTGGTCCAAAGAGGTCGATATGCAGAAGTTCCAACGGCCTTGAGGTTGAGACAACATTCTTTGCCTTGAAAGGGACTTTTGTGAATTTGCCTTTCTGACATGCTTCACAAAGAGCATCTGAAGCGAACTTCAGATTGGGTAAGCCCCTGACAAGGTTTAGCTTGCTCAGCTGAGAAATCTTTCTCATACTGGCATGCCCTAACCGTCTATGTCATACCCACTGCTCTTCATTAACAGACAGAAGGCACTTCACATTCTGAGCCTCCAACTCAGATAATCTGATCTTATAAATGTTGTTCTTCCTCTTGCTGTTAAACAGAACAGAGCCATCGATCTGACTTACAGCCCGGCAGGACTTTTGATTGAATATAACATCATAACCCTTGTCAGCTAATTGACTTATAGACAATAAGTTATGTGTTAAGCCGTCTACCAATAAAACATTGTCAATGCATGGACTACTATCTACACAAATAGTACCAGTACCAACAATTTTACCCTTTTCATTTCCTCCGAAGCCAACTTCGCCTCCAGGCTTAAGTTTCAGCTCTCGGAACATACGCTTTTCTCCCGTCATGTGACGCGAGCATCCACTGTCCAGATACCATGATTGGTGTTTCAGTGGAGCTATCAAGGATATCTGCAACATAGATAATCTTGTCCTTAGGTACCCACTTTCTGGGTCCTCTTTTGTTAGTTACCCTAGAGGTTCTGATCACCTTGGGTGTCTCAACATAATATTTTAAAGGAATATTTGCATGATATTTAGTCATAGAGAAAGATCCCTTTTTAAGAGGATGTTTAGTAACTTTAGCAGGTACAGGATCAGGCAATATGGTACCAAAGGGAACAAAGCATTCATACAAGGATTTAGCTTTAGACACAGAAGGCTCATTTCTAATTGGTTTAGAATAGCCAATGCCATGCATTCCATTTCTGCTTACGCCATAGATCATTGAAGCCATTAAGCTTCTATCCACACTTTTAGCTAGGAATCTTTGAAAAGACTTTTCATACTTAGATTCATTTTTACAATCAGAGGCATCACAGGCAACAATTTCTTATAACTTAGCAATCTGGTTCTTAAGCACAGAGTTAGAATTTACCAAAGCATGATTTTCATTTTTCAAATCAGAAATAATTTTCTCATGTTCAGAAGGAGTCTTGGAGACAGCAGATAAGTTCTTTTTCAACTTTTTATGCTTAGACAATAAAGAGTTATACTTATCCATGATATCAGACAAAGCATGTTTCAGTTCAGAGGTAGAGAAAGAAGCAAATACCTCATTTTCATCGTCTGAGTTAGGATCTCCTTCTGATTCTGAGTCAGAGTCAACAGCTTCCTTTGACTCTGCTTCCTTGTCTTTGACAATTGCCATGAGTCCTTGGACTTCACCATCAGAGTCAACATCCTCTGACTCTGATTCATCAAATGTCACCATCAGACTCTTCTTCGTCTTGAAGTGCTTCTTTGGCTTCTTGTCTTTCTTCAACTTTGGACAATCACTTTTGTAGTGCCCAGATTCTTTGCACTCAAAACATGTGACTTCCTTGATTGAAGACTTCTTCTGGACTGAGGACTCATACTTTCCTTTTGCCTTTCCAGAGCCTTTGAACTTGCTCTGCCTGTGCTTCCAGATGCGGTTGAGTCTCTTGGAGATCAGAGTCAGCTCATCTTCATCAGAATCTTCTGATGCTTCTTCAGATTCTTCTTCTTCAGCTTGAAGAGCCTTTGACTTCTCAACCTTAGCCTTTTCAGATTTGGATTTCAAGGCTATGGACTTTTTCCTCAGATCTTGCATCTCTGAGCGTTTCAGCTCATGGCATTTCAAAATGCTGATGAGTTCTTCTAAACTCATATTCTCAACGTCTCTCGTGAGCTCTATTGAAGTCACCAAAGGCATCCAACTTTCAGGAAGACACCTGATGACCCTTATGACATGATCTTTTGTTGTGTAGCTCTTGTTGAGAGGTCGTATGCCAGCTACAAGCAATTGAAATCTGGAGAACATTTCTTCAATGGACTCATTTGGCTCCATGATGAAGGATTCATACTTTTGGATCAAAGACAATGCCTTTGATTCTTTGACTTTCTTGTTTCCTTCATGAGACATCTTCAGAGATTCAAAAATGCCTTTAGCAAACTCACGATCTGTAATCTTCTGGTACTCCTCATAGGAAATAGCACTTAGAAGAATTGCTCTTGCTTTGTGATGTTGTGAGTACAGCTTCTTTTGATCTGCAGTCATCTCTGACCTTGGGATCTTCTTGCCATGTGCATCAACTGGACGCTCATAGCCATCCACAATAATATCCCAGAGATCTGCATCGAAACCCAGAAAGAAACTTTCCAGTCTATCTTTCCAATATTCGAACCTTTGACCATCGAACATAGGAGGCTTTGCGTTGTAACCATCTCTTTGAGTTTCACTGGTGGTGGCAGCCATTGTTTTTCACACCGGCCCGGATCACTGAACACTGTTAGGTGTGGTAATCAGAACTTGCGCTCTGATACCAATTGAAGGTATGAAAAACGGTAGAAAGGGGGGGTTTGAATAACGTTTTCAGAACAAAACTTCCATCTTAAAGATTTTGACAAATCTTTCGAGAACTTAAGTGCTAAAGATAAGAGATAGAAAAGCACACAAGGATTTTATCCTGGTTCACTTGATAAATCACTCAAGCTACTCCAGTCCACCCGTTAAGGTGATTTCTTCCTTCTTAGAATGAAGGCAATCCACTAATCAGGTAAGAGTTACAACTGCACTTGAAACCTACAAGTGACTAACAATTACACTGACTTAGCTCACACTAAGATTCACTCTCTTAGTCTTCTCTAGGATCCGATCAACCTTGATCTCCTAAAGGAACTAAACAAACTGTTTATCAAAGAAATGTTTACAAGAGATTTGCTTCTAAAAAGCTAATAGTAAACACAATGAATTTCAGATGAAAGAAAGCTTAGAATATTTTGAATATGTCTTGCGCGTATATGTGTTTCTTTCTAGTTTCTTCACCGCTTCTTTCAATCTTCAGCCTCTATATATACTCCAAGGATTAGGGTTGAGCGTTGCATGGGAAATGCTACCGTTGGAGGGCAGTTCTGGAAAATCCAGCTTCTGCTGTGGCTGAGAACGTTAGGTAGGTCGTCAGGAAGGTACACTTGCTTTTGTACTTGGATAGCGACTTGACCTTTTAACCTAGGAGACTTCTGATCAGGGGAATACTTCATATTGGAACTTGTGAAGCCGGTTGATCAGAGTCAGAGGGAAAGCACAGATCCTCTGACCATTGTATCTTCTGATTCTGAACTCAGAGGGAAGAACATGGCCTTCAGAGTTTCTTGCTTCTGGACTTCAGAGTTTCCACTATTCAGCTTCTGGATCTTCAGAGTCTTCTACACCATCAGAACATCTGAACCTTCAGTGTTTCTTGGTTATCAGAACTTCTGGATCTTCAGAGCTTCTAGCGACTGAGTCCACATCAGAGTTTGTATAGCTTCAGAACTTCTGAAGCTTTTCCACTGTTCATACTGAACATGGTGAATGCGAAAGCGTTGCTTGGGTTACCCTTTATACACAGTGCTTCTGATTTGTGTGAGATTGAGTTGAGGTCAGAGCCTGTAAATAGCACACTCAGAAAAACACGTTAGAGTACCACAATTGTTCATATCAAAAGGTTAACTTGTAATCATCAAAACATAGAGTTGTACTACTAGATCAAAACTTGATCTTACAGACGTTACACATAGAATCATAATTGATGCAAAGTACTAAAGCTCACAGGAAAATTTTACTGGATAAGACCTAAAATTTTACTGTATAAGACCTGCTGCTATACTTCGTGGTAGTGAATCTTAGGTTTTTACAGGACATTGGATGTAGATTTTCATAAGTCTTCGTTATTTTTACAATGCTGAGATCTTAACGGAAAACATGTTTGCATTTCCATATTGTTAAATTCATGCAACAATTTTTTCCGATCTGAGCATTGTAACTATTGATTTAGAATTCCAAAGCAGAACCATTTGAAATTTCGTCGGTTTCGTGCAATAATTTTTTTCCGATCGATCTGAGCATTAACTATTGATTTAGAATTCCAAAGCAGAACTATTTGTAACTCTGTTGGGTTACATTCACTCAATCCAACAAGTGCATTCCATTGGGCGAATGTTCATTGAAAATCATGATCCAATTTATGAGATAAATGTTATTTTTAATTAAAAACCAAACACGGTGTATAACCTTAAACAATTTATATTTTGAAATGAGTAACTTAACATGTCGTAAACCTCTCCCACAAATCAAGCTCTCCCATGAATCAAGTTTTAATGATTTGAGGAGCAAACTTGGGGTGTTTGATGAGTATGTCTTACACCAGAGTTTGAAGGGGGCGGTAGGGATCTTAGCTTAAGTGTAAGCCCAGCTTTGTATTCTGACAAAGTTGCTGTGAGTGTGAAATTTTTACAGTTTACAGTTACTGACACTGTTAGTAACTGTCCACATGCTCATTAGAAAAAACACTACTTCACTCAACTTTGGTTAATGAATTCAGAAATCATTCTCTCACAAGTTTCTCTTCCTCACTTGGTATTCAATAGCCAATTAAGCAGTCGAATCCAGTGAGAACAATTTAGTACTATTCCCCTTTATTTTTTACTACTAACCTTTTCCCCTTTAGAATGCACTCAGCAACAGCAGAAGGCAAAGTGTAATACTAGTACATATGAATCAACCCAAGAAGGGATGATTTTCTTAACAAAGAAGCATTTGAACACACAACACAACCACAATAATAGCTTCTAACATGTTCATTTGCTCATTGCAACATATGTAGACAACATCACCATCACCAATTAGAAGTTGACACTATATATGATTAGAAGCACTAAGAAGCCACAATCAATTGAACTACATATAACCTTCAAAGTGCAAGGGTGGAAAGAGAAAACAAGCTGCAGAAGGTGATCAATACAAGCAAAATACCACATCAAAAGAGTAGCAAAATCCTACAAACCCCCCCCCCCCCCCCACACACACACACACATTAAGGTGCTACTGAGAAAGAACAGCAAAGTTGTAGATTCACACTGAAAGAAAACACCCCATTTCTGAATTCATGAAACAATCCATTCAAATCATACACATCCAGCTATATCCATCCCTTGAATAGAAGAACCAGGAAAACAAAAGATCTTTTTGATGCTATATTTGATGCCGTCCGAATAATCATTCATTACAAGACGGCCCAAAAAGATTACATATCAATAACCATTAGCCATTATCAAGCTCAAAAACCATGACATTAAACTCATATTCTGCAAAAGAAGCCCTAGTGACTACCATCAACAGCAACACATATGGTGTAATACTATACTATCTATCATTCAAGGTAACATCAAATATCCCTCAAAATTGATTTCTTTTTCTCAAAAAAGATAAAATCTCACTCTTTCCTTTTTCTCATATCGGCACATATCGTTTCAATGCCTGCTTCATCGCCATAGCCGCACCCACTGTAATGCCACCCACAGCACCAGCCACCGCGGCGGATCGCACCCCTCTCGCGGCTCGATACAGCGCACCAGTTCCTAACCCCGCCGCCACGCTGTTCCACACATCATCAGTATCCCTAGCAGCCTCAATCCCACTCTCAATCCCAGCGTACAGCAGCCCGATGATCCCAGCCCGGTTCCCCCATGTTCGACCCGAATGACCGGAGGAGTTGAGGATGCGGTTGATTCGGAGCTTCGCAGTGTCGCCGGATTCGAAGGATTTTACACCTTCAACAAGGCCGACACCAGCTCCGGCGACGGCACCGGCGAGGTAGCCGCATCCGGTGTAGAAGGTGAGATTCTCGCCCCAGGATCGGCGTTTGCGGCGAGCTTCCTCGACGAAGAGAAACTCCGGGGAGGTAGGGAGGTGGTAGAGGTTTCGGATTGGGACGTCGAGGTCCTTGTAGGGGTTGTAGGGTCGGGTTTGGAGGTTGGGTTCGGAGGTTGGTTCGTGATCGGGAGAGTGGTGCGCTGCCATGGGAAACGGTGGAGCTAGGGTTTCGTCGAACGCACCGTGGTTCAGTGCAGGTTTTGATTCCGTGTGTTGGAATTGGAAGCTGAGTTTTTGAGTTTTCAGAAGAAAAAGAACGAATCGAACCGGTTGGGTTATGGAATTAGATTCGAAGATTCGGTTGGAATTGGACCGGGTTTGGTTCCAAACCGGAATTGTTTTGAGTGGAGGGGAAACAGTGTCGGTTTGGTCCAGTCATATTTTTTCTTAAGCAATTTTCTCTTTTGTATAATTTCCAGTCACATTCTCTTTGTATATATCTCTTTTTTTCTTATTATATCTTTCATTAGTGTGATGAGTTTTCATGGTTTAGGACTTGTTGGGGTCGATAGATGGGACTAGGTATGTGGAGGCTGCGATGGTAGTTGTCATGGTGGTGACGACGAGAGTGATTCTAGTGGTTGTTGTGATGGTGGCAACGAAGTTGCGGTGATCGAAAGTGATCTAGGTAAGAGGCTGACATCCGAAATTACTTGATGGCTAAGACATTTGTTTGAGTTTTCAACAACTTTTAAATGTTAATAAAATAGCATATATTACCTTCAACGGTTCACTGGCATTTGTGCAACATTTTTTCCGGTGGCACATATTAGATATTGTTGTAGAAGTCACCTCACAATTTTCCGATGTATCAAAAAAAAAAAAAAAAGTCACCTCACAATATTTCACGATAAGCTTGGATTGATGGTACAAGATGATATGTGATATGATGGAACAGTATGATGGCACAGTTTCATGTTCCACTAGTAAGTAGCCCGTGCAATGCACGGGTGAGTTTCATAAGTGTTTTACATATTTTAGTATATATTCAAATTGAAATTTAGTAGGATAACATTTTAAATTTTATACTAATAAGTTTATTCACATTAAATTAATAAAGATAATTTCTATATTAAGTTTTTTGGAAAGTTAATTCATATATGCAAAAAATAAAGAAATATTTATTATAATTACAATTATAAAAAAAAGATGGCCATACGTGAAATATAGTTAATAAAAAAATACAAATTTGAAGCACTTTGTAACACATTTATGCTGGCAATTATGAAGTTATGGATTGGAAGAAGTATGTTTGAGCAATATATATAACATTGAAGCATATCAAATGGACAATTTTCCTGACACGGGCATGCGCTCAAAATATATACCTCCATGTATTCTCTTTTATAGAGTTCATATTCAGCTGCGTTTCAATTCAGAGAACATGCGATGACAATCTGAATCTCCAAATTGAAACTAAAATACATTTATTAGTCGGTTTTGATTTAAAGTCTAATAGAATATCTTATGCAATGTAGCTATATCTGTTCAAATAAACTTTAAAAACATAATGTACAAATACTAAATTGAATTACAATTAAGTTGATTTTAAGATAAACTCATCTTCAAGTTCACTCCTACAAAGAAAGAAAATTAAATTAAATCACTAATATGTCGTCAAGCCTACCCTGATGAAACTGACTTATCAACTAAAAAATAGTTAAATCAATTTTCTTTATAAAAGAGAAGAAAATTACACATAAAGTATTATCTAGAATCATTGTTTTCGTCATAGTAAAGGACATGTAATGGTCTTCGAGCAACTCAGTGGCAGAGGTCTAAGCCCCTGGTTGAGCAAGGCACTTCTCAATGAAGGCACCTTTGAATCCTTTATTCTGTTCAAGGCATGAGGTCTCACTTCTGAAGACACCTTCTTGTATATATTGACAACACTGTCACACTCACGGGAATCTATAGTGTCATCATCTCCAACACACATTCCAAATGAGTATTCCACAATTACTGTGTAGATAGGCCTCTTCATATAACTCATGTGACATAAATTCTAGTGTCCCAAGACCTGAATATGCAGAGTGGTTCTTCCCCATAATTGCTGTCAAACCTAACTCTCCAATCTTCACCTGATATACAATTACATGAAAAAAAAATGACATATTGTAAATGACTCAATGAAAACTATAAATTAAAGCTAAACACCTCTAAATTGAATTTATACAAAGACATTTGAGTACGAACAAATGTTTCAAATCCAATCATCAAACTTTCAAACCTAAAATCAACCATAAGTTTATAATCACAACCACCAATACAACTATTAAAACCATGCACTATTTAAAAAACTAATAGAATAAACTATTCAAAATCCGGATCCCACATCACAAATGCATCAAAATCTAACTACATATAATAAGTAACATAGGCATAAATAGAAAAATAAAACCAATTGAGCACCCAAATGCAGTACCTCGTAAATTTCAAAGGCATAGCCTACGAAGCATATTTTACAAAGGCATAGCCTATGAAGCTCCTTAGTTTTTGTTCAAATTTCTTGGTTAACATTACTGTCAATAATCATTAAACTACCCTTGCAATGTCATCTGAGGACTAACACCACCAAATAAAAACTACCAGTGGATAAGAATTTTTAAAATGAACTATATTAGCAGACTTGAGATATCTCAAAAAGAGGATGAACAAAAATATAAAATCCAAAATAAGCTCAGTATGTAAAATTGAATTGGCAAAAATTAAACCACCCCTTGTGGAAGATGAATAAAATAAAAATATCTTAACATACATAGAAAATTTCTTACCAGTTGTAACCGATCCTCCTGGATAATTTATGTACTTGACAATATCCTGTAAAACATAAACAGAAAACTGGAAATCACAACAAAATTTTGAAATCAAAGACAAACTCATGATGATAATCATATCATATCAAAATGAAAAATACCAAATAGAACATGAGATGTTTGAATTTACGGGTTCATAGAACAACAATTTATAAAGAAAAGATTTCCGATCTGAGAGCATCCCAAAATTTCCAAATTTTTTTATCGGAAACCTAAAGAGGGATTGATGAGGGAGGAGTTATTGAAGGATTTCACATCCCTAAAATTTGAAATCAAGAAGTATGAAAGAAGAAGTAAAAACCAAAGAAGAAAAAGTAAAAAATGGATACACGTACGATCATGCCAAAATCTACAAATTTCTGTGACTCCATTGAAACTTAAAGAGGAATTGATGACAAATGAGTTATTGAGGTGAGAGGAGTTCTTGGGTTGGGGAGGAGTAAATTCCCAAAATTTCGCCAAAGATGCAAAATTGAAATTCAATTTCAAATCCATCATATCTTATTTGCGAGCGGATTAGAGGATTGCATGAGGAACAACGGATTTGGAGAGGAGGGTTTGAGAAGGAGTTAATCACGTAAAAGAGAGGTTACAATTGGAAGTGGAGAACGTAAAACGTGGATAACAAACCTGAAGCACAATACCGGCGCGTGAGAAGCACGATTGCTCAATTGAGGAGAGAGAGAGTTTTCTTTTTTTAGAAAAGATGACGTGAAAATTTGTGGAGGAGAGTGTGGTTTTTGAGTACCTCCCTTTCCAGAGTGAGATCTCAAAATTATTAGATAACAGGGTGGATTTGTTTGGTTTTATTAAATCATGATCAACTAGAATGAAGGGTGATGCTTAAAAGATTCTAACTTCGATGCTTGCTTCTCTCTCTCTTTTCTTTACATATTATAAGTGTAATGAAAAATATTCTTACACATTTGCATAATATAAACATCTAATTGATACTCAAGTGAAAAATGAAAAAGAGAGAAAAGTAACATGATAAATGTGATAAAAAGAGATAGATAGAGTGTAAAATGAGTGTCTATTGGATGTGCACATAAATTGAGAGTCTAAACATCATTAATAAGTAGTAATATCTCCAATAGCAGCCATCAAATCAAAGAAGGAAAAGGACAACCATATAACTAGGATTTCCACGTCTGATCAATGAAACCACGAGTTTGAAAATTTCCGGAATGCTTAGGAAGTATCTCTGGCACTTTCTCCTCACATGATGTTTGGACTTTAAAGTTTAAAGTAGTCTCTTCACTTGGAAATACAGAATTCACTTGAGTGAGCTCTATGCAGGAAAAATGGAGCAGAAGCAGAACATAGATCAATTCAAAGGCCAAACAAGATTACCCAGTTTTGCAATTCCAAAAAGATATGAACTTCATTTAATACCTGATCTCACTGCATGTACTTTTTCTGGCACAGTGCAAATTAGCCTTTCAATCAATGAAAACACCAAGTTCATTGTCTTAAACGCACTGGAACTATTTGTCCTCAATGTTTCGTTCACCAACACTCATGGTCAGGTGAGTTTTTAGTTACCAGAACCTTTTTCTAAGCACATAGTGAATTTGGTTTGGTGTTACTGTCTTTGATTGATCCTTCTCTGAGCTTAATTTCTTCTACAGCATACACCATGTGATGTTCTTTTGGAGGGTGAAGATGAGATACTAGTCCTGGAGTTTGATGAATCACTGAGTGTTGGAGAAGGAGTCTTAGAGATTGAGTTTTCTGGGATCCTCAATGAACACTTGTGTGGATTGTATAGATGGTGCGTTCTTTTTCCCTTTATTCTGTTATATAATGGTGTGTTTAGATAGTTAACATGAACAGACTTTCATCACAATCCATAAGAGTTTCGTTCACTTTTTGTTTAGTGAGTACTAACATCTATTTGCACAGGTGACAACGGGTATCCAAACATAGTCGCTATCAACAATAATCCAAGCACTCTTATAACTATCAAAATAGAAATTCTACACTAAAAGATGGCAATAAAAAAGCTTCATATCAAAATCATGTTCTAAAAAGGAAGCAAGAATCCTTCAGTCAAATAACCTCATCTCCTATGTTTCAGTGACTTATGTGTTAAATTTGACAGAACATTTTCTTACATTCTCCTTTTAGAAGTACAGTCATAAATAGTAAATAGATGGCTTCTGCTTTTAGTTGTTAAATGACAGAAGTCAAAGATGTTGTGAGATAAGTTAAAATGTATGAAACTACAAAATTTTATTTTCTTACTTGCTAAATGATGCTTGGATAAAACTAATCACACAATTCCATTGGAAAAAAAAATCATATTTGAAATTAACTACCTAGAGTAGTGCTATTTCTTTTACCACTTTAAATCACAAGCTGTCTGGGATTGAGAGTCATATTAGTATGCTGACTTTAACAGCACTTACGTTGACGGAGGAGTGAAGAAAAACATGGCAGTTACCCAGTTTGAGGCAGTAGATGCAAGGAGATGTTTTCCATGCTGGGATGAACCTGCTCTGAAGGTCTGTAGAATTATGTTCCTGCTTTCCTTTCATCAATAATCAGTGACAAGTACATGTGGAGAAATCCTTCTGTAATTGATTCCAAAGTCAAAAT
This sequence comes from Lotus japonicus, assembly GCF_012489685.1. Taxonomy (NCBI): domain Eukaryota; kingdom Viridiplantae; phylum Streptophyta; class Magnoliopsida; order Fabales; family Fabaceae; genus Lotus; species Lotus japonicus. Next base: position 82,639,701 of record NC_080043.1, on the reverse strand, counting down.
CAATTTTGAGGAGAAGCATCTATAAGTAGCTAGTTTCTAGGTGTCAAACTTGATTCTGAGTAAAAATAAGCTGATCCAAACACATAATAACTGCTTTGACAAGCGTTAATAGCCTCTTTTTAAACAGGCAACTTTCAAGGTAACTCTTACTGTGCCATCAGAGTTAGCTGCATTGTCAAATATGCCAGTTGAAAATGAAAATATTGATGGGGAATTAAAGACTGTTTATTTTGAGGAATCTCCTCTCATGTCAACTTATTTGGTTGCTGCTGTTGTTGGCTTATTCGACCATATCGAGGATACAAGTACTGCTGGTATGGAAATGAGCCATGTTATACTAAGTACATTTGTTTATCCAATCCTCTTATGCTGTGTGTATTATTCCTTTTAACTCTTATGTAGGCATAAAGGTTCGTGTATATTGTGCTGTTGGGAAGAGTGATCAGGGGAAGCTTGCATTGGATATAGCTATGAAGGGACTAGAAACATATACCAAGTAAATTCTTCCTTCTCTTTCGATTTCGAGAGATCCTTTTTATATATGAATCTTTATTTTTATGGAAAATCAATCACCCTATTTTTGTTGAACAGTCTAGAGATGAAGAAACACAGAATATGCATTTTTTATGTTTTGATGTTTTTCTTTTCTCTGCCCCCCTAATGTGGCATTCTTTCTGTCATTGGTGTTAATTTGATCTAGTCTGGGACATCATCTAGGTACTTCTCAGTGCCTTATCCGCTGCCGAAGCTGGATCTAGTCGCAGTTCCTGAATTTTCTGGTGGAGCCATGGAGAATTATGGTTTGATCATATACCGAGAAAATGAACTGCTTTATCATGAGTTGCACTCTCCAGCTGCTAGGAAGCAAAGGGTAAGTTTCAGAGTTAATCTTGCTTTAATTTTCAGTTTATCTTTGCTTCAAAGTTTGCTGTTTTCTCGAGAACAGCGTGATTATATGGTTAGATTCATCTGTTCTTGAATTGCATATTGGTAAATTTTCTATTCAACCATATATTTAGCCTTCTTTTGTTTCCTTAGCTAACAATCGTCACAGCTCATGAAGTAGCTCACCAATGGTTTGGCAATTTGGTAACTATGGAATGGTGGACTCATTTATGGCTCAATGAAGGTTTTGCAACATGGGTAACGAGTTCTCTTAACCTTTCAGCTTCGAATTATAACCCTTGATATATGAATGATCTTTATTTGTATTTGCTAACATATTTCCAGGTAAGTTATATGGCCACCAACATCTTATTTCCAGAGTGGAATATTTGGACTGAGTTTCTTCTAGAAGTAGCTAATGGTTTAAGAATGGATGCACTGGAAAAATCACATCCAATTGAGGCAAGTCAGTGTTTGTAATTATACTACAAGATCTTTAGTTAGATGCATCTAAAAATGGTACATTTTTCTCATTTTTAGTCATTAATTAGTTATGCCTCATACCCCTCTTCCTCCATTAGAAAAGGGAACTAACATTACATATGACTGTCTTTTTTGCAGGTAGAAATCCACCATGCACGCTCAGTTATTGAAGTTTTTGATGCAGTCAGCTATCAAAAGGGATCCACTGTAATTAGAATGTTGCAGGGTTATCTTGGAGATGCTATATTTCAGGTGACAACTGTCAAAGCTATGCTATTAAATCCATGAGTTCTTCCTTGATGTATTTATTGGATATTACTATGGAGCATAGTCCCTGATATTTCATGTAGAAGACTACCCTTATTTCTTCCTTCAATGGCTTACTAGAACTTGAACTTATAATGGTGAATTACTTTTAAAATTTAAACTGGCATTATTTGTCAAAAGGTAGTGTTTCCTGTTTCAACCGTGCAATTTTGCTAGTTTGTAGATTATGAAAGTCATAGATTTACCACGCAAGCAACTTGTAAGTGGTGATGATTCATGAGTTTCTGTGGTTATCCTTCTGGCTGAATTATTTTATCTTCCACCCAGAAATCATTAAGCACATACGTAGGAAGATATCAAGCCCAAAATGCAAAGACAGAAGATCTATGGAATGTTCTTTCAGAGGTATCTGGTGAGCCAGTTGACTTAATGATGGACACTTGGACAAAGAAGACAGGATATCCAGTTATTCATGTTGAATTAATAGATTCTATTTTGGAATTCAAACAGGTATTATGGAGTTTCAATCAAAAATGAAATTCACCATTTGGTTAGAGAATGTTTTTTAACTATCCCATTTGAACTATGTATTTGCAGTCGCGATTCCTTTTATCTGGCCTGCATGTTGATGGAGAATGGATTGTCCCCATAACCTTGTGTGTTGGTTCATATGAAAGACAGAAAAAATTTCTGTTGGAGACAAGACATCGAAGGGTGGACTTATCTGAACTGGTTCAATCTATTGGTGATGATTTAAATTCAAATAAAAATAAGCACGAGGAGGATAGTCAAGAAAATCTGTGGATCAAAGTCAATGTTGATCAGAGTGGTTTTTATCGGGTAAACTACGAAGACAAGCTGACATTTCGACTGAGGAAAGCCATACAAAACAATTGCTTGCTTAAAACTGATAAATTTGGTGAGTACAAAGTGCTAGTGATGTATAAATAGAAACCTATGATACATCATTTTTCTAGGCATTTCTACTTAACAGGATAGGATGTGTGTCTGTAATAAGTAACCAGTGCATGATTGGCAATAAAAATTAGATTTTCTATACAGTTATGAAGAAAACATGATTTAATTTTCAGTTTCTTGCATCAAATTATCAATCACAATTAAAATTATCTCTTGGATAAATTTGGAGTGTTGTTTATCAAAATGTTTGGGTTCTGGTAGGCTGTTCCTCTTGATCTTAAAAGAAAGTGACTAAATCGTTTTTAACTGTACAGGCATTTTGGATGATGGAAATGCTCTTTGCCAGGCTTGTGAACAGTCACTGTCATCTTTGCTTCTTTTGATGGATGTTTATAGGAAAGAGCCTGATTATGTAGTAGTATCTAAACTGATTGATGTAAGTGTATCTTCTCTATTCTACATTTTCGACTAACATCAGTATCTATCCATAGGAACATGATATCATAATTCATTTATGTGCCAGGTTTGTTATGATGTTCTTAAAATCTCCGTTGATGCCATTCCAGATTCAGTAAATGAGTTGAAGCAATATTTTATCAGCCTTCTCATGTTTTCTGCAGAGTAAGGAGTAAGGAGTAAACTTTACATTTTTTTCAGCAGGACCAAGTGAATATTTACATTGATTTTCTGTGCTCATCCATTTTATGCCCTTGGAGAATCAATGTGGTCTATAGGGGTAAAATGATCTCAAATTGGAAATATTTCACCTTCATGATTTATTCAACTTGATAATTTTTTAGGAACCCAAAGAAGAATGATGAAATATTGACAAACAGAATCAAAAGAATAGTGTTATACAATTGAAACTTGAACAAGAAACTGGAGAATGACTTCTCCCAAGTGTTTTCCCTTCTGCTACTAACTAACAAACTTAACAATCTCTAACTACTGTAAACGTCCCCAACTAATTTTCCCTTCTTTTACGTAATTAGATATAAATAATTACATATTTTATCTTCTGAATATTTCATGATAATCTATTTCTTTTAAAATCAGTTGCTTTCTCTGGAGGGAAAATGACATACTAGCTTTCTTTTTCTGCAGACAGTTAGGTTGGGATTCTATATCAGGAGAAAACCATTCTGTTTCACTGTTGAGGGGAAAAGTTTTGCAGGCCTTGGCTACCTTTGATCATGATATAACTCAGCGAGAAGCATTACGCCGCTTTCAAATTTTGTTGGATGATAGAAATACTTCTCTGCTTTCATCCAACACCAGAAGGGTAACAGCCAAACGTTTTGGTCACTATTAGTGTTATTGCTTTGATTCAACATACTTTTTTTACATGTATAATTTCAAATTACATTTCAGGCTGCTTATGTAGCTGTGATGAGGAATTCTACAACTGAAAGTAGGACTGGGTTGGAGTCACTATTGAGTTGCTATAGGAGTACTGATGTATTGCAAGAAAGGGAAATGATATTGCGTATGACTATAGCATTTAAACTGAATGCAACTTCTGGAATTTCATAACCTCTAATTACATTGGCTAAAGTGCTAAATTGCTTGATTAATGTGTTTAATATGAGCTCATGCAGGTTGTATAGCTTCAAGTGCAGACCCAAATTTAGTTCTGGAGGCTCTGAATCTTTTGTTGTCTGATGAGGTATGATAATTTTCTTACACAGTTTCTTGTTATACGCAGGTGAAGTTCATTCCAAATTTTTACCTTTGTGTTTATTTGAATTCTCTTTAGATTCGGGATCAAGATATTGTTTATGTACTAGCGGGAATAAGTATAGAAGGCAGTGGAACTGCACTGAGATGGTTGAAGGTATGTGTTTTAAAGTAGCAAGTTCTTAGTCACTCATGTTCTGTCTGAACATATTTGAGCTGTGGAAACTGGAAAGTAAGTAACTTGCTTATAATGTGTAGAAAAAAGATTTGAAAGCAGTTCTGAGATTCATCAACAACCATTTGAAATCTAATTTGAACTTATGGACTCATTTTGGTTGAAACCAAATGCAAATGCAGGATAACTGGGAAAGAATTTTGGCCAAATATGGTGCTGGACTCTTGCTCACCAATTTCATAAGCCAAATAGTTCCACTGGTATGAAAAATGATACAGAAAACTGAACTAGTGATCAATTACTGTAAATTTTTAGGCTGCGTCTTTGACATCTTTAAGCACGCAAGTGATGAACTGAGAAAATTAAGATCATTACAAGATGCAAATTCCAATTTAATGAGATGTGGCGTGCTTTCAAGATTGAAATATCTCATTCCTTGAATTTCATGATCTGGCAGACCAACAGCAACGAGGAAGCAAATGGAATAGAAGCATTTTTTGCCAGTCACGCGAACCCTTCCATCATCATGAACTTGAACTTAAGCATTGAGCAGATCCGTATCAAAGCAAGGTGGATTCAGAGTGTAAGGCTAGAGCTCTCTCTTCCAGACTTAATCAAACAATTAGCTCAGAGGAAATGATAGCTTTCACATCAGTCTCCTCTTAAGCAAATAACACAAAATAGTTTCAAGTAAGCTGTCTGTATTGCCCTAGCAGACTAGTTGTATCAGACAATAAAATGTGCCTTGCTATTCTATATCTCTTAAAGTTTGTATCACCCTTATATGTGTGAACTTTAAACTTTTTATTTGGTTACATAACTTTAAACTAAGTACTCATATACTTGTTATATTTGTGAAATGCCACTTCGATTCACTGGATGATTTTTCGTCTGTTGTTTAATATGCAGAAAAATCATAGTTATCTCTGTAGAGCAACATTCTTTCTAATTGCATCATCTGCTACATGCAAGTCTGAATTGAATAGTAATACAGTGAGTTACAAATTACAATCACAACATCCACAACTGGCTATTTCACAAAACTAAAAACTACCCTATTGCAAGACCTGTATGTGAGAATTCCCTTGCACGAGATCTAGTCCTCCCTTCCTCTATATGAACTTGAAGTCTATGTATGTGTTGAACAACACACTTTCAGAATAAATGTTCAAATGAATGATATAGATAAAGTAAATATCAGTTTTGCAACTTCAAGACTTCAACATGGTCTAGTTTCTTGTCTTTCTTTTTTCTGTTTGTTTAAGGGAGTGGTGAAGGGCCTAGATTGGACCTCCCTATTCCCTTCATGGAGTTCATCTCCGCCATCCTCAAACCGGCTCTAAAGTTCTCAATAAAGTTGTGAGCTTTGGTATCAACATCAGGGCTGGGACAGAACAATGAATTTGGGGCACAAGGACTATTGGATTGGCTTGATTCTTCTTGACTGGTTGGTGACTCCACAACTTCATCCAAATCCGGTGAACCACTCCGCGAACTGCCAATGCTATCTACCCTAACAAAGTCACCCTGCACCCGGAACCTCCACGCCGGCAACTTGAACGGAGGCGGGGGCGGCGGCGGAGGTATAGGGATCAGGGGTGACTCATTACCAGTGTTCATCACCCTATTATCTTCCAAGCCATAAGAAGAATGCTCTCTCTTGTTTGATAACCATGGTTTTTGAGTTGCCACAGGATGAGTAACAAGGTAGTGCTTTTTGTGCTTGCTTTTCTGGGAAGAGAACAGGTTGTTAAAAACTGAAGGCGGTGGTGACTGTGGCGGTTGTGGAGAGAGCTCAGATTCAGAATTCAGAATGCTCTCAAAATTATCAACGCTTCTCTGTCTTTGTTTCTTCTTCTTCCCCCTCAACGATGTCAAAAACTCCTTCGTTGCCATCCCTCTTTTCTTCTTCTTTGCCACTGATAGCGGCTGCGGTGGTGGAGGAGGTGGCGGCGGAGGTGGTGGCGGAGGAGGAGGCGGCGGCAGTTGAGAATTCTCGGCAGCTGAATTATTACTTTTCGGCGTCTCGATCATCTCCGGTTGATGTCTTGGCTTGGCATTTCGTCGAACAGCTTTCCTTCGCGTCACCGGCGGCGGAGACGGAGACCGAGAAGGCGGTGGAGACCGAGACGGCGGAGGCGGTTGCTCCGGCACAGGATCCTTCTGCTGCGGCGGCAAATCAGAAACTTCCACTGAAGTAACCGTGGCCACGTTCTCGACGACCAGTTCTTCTTCAGCCTCAGGTCTCAAACTCCGGTGACGAAGAAGAAGATGGGTATCATCATAAAACCGGAACCTATCATCAGCAGCGACCCACTGCGAGTGTTGCCGGAGATCGGGGTCAGAGCCGAAGCTCCTCAACCTATTCAACGGTCGATGCGAGTACTCGTACCACGGCGGCGGCGTTTCAGGGATCTCATAGCTTCTCCGGTGATCAAGCTGGCGGTGGTCGTCAGAACGCGGCGTTCGCGTCTCGTTATTGTCGTTTCTATTGAGGAAGCCGCAAACGACGGCGAAGAGAACAAGCACGATGTTGAGGGAGTCCCAGCCATGCTTCACTGCCTGAGGTCTGAAGATGTTGGAAGCGAAGGAGTGCAAGGTGGGGACCACGACGAGGGCGAAGACGAGAGCGAGAACGAGGAAGAGTATGGAGAGTGAGGTGCAGGTGTGGAGTAGAGAGTAAGAGCGGCGGAGATGGCGGCGGTTGCGGTGGTCGGTGTTTTGAACCCAGAAGGGTGGCATTGGATCCTCTTGTTCCATCGGTGGTTATTTGGTAGTACTAGGTTGTTTTTTTGTGGGTGTTTGTGTATGTCAGAGACAGCTCAGTTTGTGTCTTTTTTGGATTGAAGAAAAGAAAGTGAGCTTCTTTTGAAGTGCTTTTGCTTTGCTTGTTGTGCTTTTTTGTGTGCTTTTCTATTCTTTCTGCTGGTTGATTTGTTAATATATATACTACTGGTTACTGCATCCTTGATTTGGTGGTACAGAATACACAACTGATTTTACGTATCTCAATGGAGAAAAAACTTAGGATTTATCAGTTTAATATGAATTGAGGAACCAGGATTTTGATCAACAAAGTGTTTTTTAGTGGTATGCAAGCTTACCCGTAGTCATAAGGTTATAAGAGCATCTCTAATGCAAGGTTTTTAATTTTTATTTTTAAATTAAGAACTAAGAACTACTAAGTTTTTAACCATTGGGGGAGGTGACATGAATTTTTTAAAAATAAGAACTAGTTCTTATATAAAAATAAGGGGTTTTATTTTTTGAGTTATTAGCATTAATTTTTTCTTTCTCTCATTCATCAACTAATATTTAAGTTAAGTATTGAAGTAGCATTTAAATTTAAATCAAAATTATATGAAAATAAAAAATATTAATATAATGGTATTGTGGGACCAAATGAATTGTGCTAAGAAAATACTATTCATGTGGGCTCATACTGTCACATATGCTTAAGCAACTCTTTGCAGATTTTGCTTCAACCATGAGTTGAGTTCTTAGTTCTTAACACTATTCATCTGGTCTCACAATACTATTATATTAGTCCTAATATTTTTTACTTTCATATAATCTTGATTTAAATTTAAATATTAATTCAATATATAAATTAAATTAGTTGATGAATGAGAGAAAAAATAATAATTCAATACTTAAACTAAAAACTCAACGTCAGCTCCCTTTAATGGTTAAAAACTCAGTTTTTAGTTTGCATTGGAGATGCTCCAAGGTCAAATCCTGAAAAGTCATTTGTTGGAAGTGACCGTCATTGTTTCACGAACCGTTACCACCTGAAAACACACACACACAAAATTCAAAATTTTAACACGTTGGCTTCATTCTATATACACACAATGGAAATCTAAACGTTACTGTGGTGGGGTGGGGTTGGGAACGTGAAAATGATCATGCACACACTGTTGGTGATTCGCTGTAATTTGTCTTTTTAGGGGAATGACAGCCAGACACAGAAGGAGAACGGTTAGTAAAGCGTGTGAACTTTGAAAATTCATACTAATAAGCTTTTGATGAGCTTGAGTTGGGTGAAATGATCCCAATCTGGCAATCTCAATACTGATGGGTATGTATGGAAAAGGGGAAATCAATCAACTACTCATAACCATCGGTCTAATGTAATGCATGCCTTCAATTGTGTTACTTTTTCAGTTTTTCCTACATGTCATAATCATTTGCTACTTTGGCCTAAACAAACATGCCCCTTGTAAATTCGATGACAAGCTAAGTAAGATCATGTTTGTTCTAACGTTTTATCATCTAATATGAGTTGTAAGGTGGAAAAAACACACTTTTTACTTAACTTAAACTCGGCTGTTGGATTAACTAAGTGTGTTTTTACTTTTCATTTAAGCTGTAACTCAAACACACTCTTAATGTTAAAAAGGTAGCTTCTATTAAAAGTGATTTATTGAAAGTTGTCAACAGAGGATAAAAGTGGAGCAGAGCTAAAAAAGGTTAGATGAAAGCGCGTATTGGGATGGTCGTTCAACATCTTGTGAGTTTTCTTGTTTGTGCTAAAATGAACCAACAACTAACAAATCTGGAAAGAAAAACTAGTATTTGTTTGACACTACTCCTACTGTTTTCATATTTATGAAAATGTACAATAAACTAAAGGGTGAAACTTGGAAGGCTTGTTAACATGTGTAAAGTACTGATTAGAAGAATAAAAAAATAGACATATTAATAACTTGTGAAATCATTTCCATTTTATATGTATTTTATATTTTCCACATGTGTTTAACATTTATCTTTTTCAATTGTGTTACAGGACAGTGGTTAAAATGATTTGTTGAACCGTAGATCGAAAGATTGATATTCATGAGCTAAATTCTTGAGGAAACATTTGAGGGTTTCTACACTCAGATTAGAATTATGATAGCAATCAAGTGAATCCGACTAGTGAATGATGGAACATTAAGTGAGAAAAATATTGCAAGAGACAGCTGTGGAAACAATTGCTTCGGTCAAAATCAATGGCCGTAGCTTCAATCAAAAGGGCGTACAAGAAATAAGAAATTGTATATAATAATTTTTCCTAAAGATAAATTATCTATTAAAATAATAAATTCATTTTCCTATGCACCAAAAAAACACAATAAATTCATTTACATCAACAAAAATTAAGTTTATAAATATACTTGAGCGAAGAATTTTGCCCACCAGTCTAATATTGTCTACTTTTAATATGGCCAGGATTGAAACTTCAAAAAAAAACAATGGAGCTTTCATATTTTTTTTCTTTTTCTTTTTCTAATTACCAGTCCCAAGATACATGATACCAAAATAAGCTAATGGAAGTGACAACCGTGGATAAAATTTGAGTTTACACCATCCTTGTGTGTCGTATACACAACTGCAATAGGGGAACAGAAGCAGCTGAATGCCCCCACATACTCGAACTATATAACTTCACAGCTTTGCTCTCTATTTTTCCTGGTGGTCAAAGCATAAGAACTTGTTCTGCCGTGCATGATGCCTTGCTTTCATCATGTGATGTTAGAATTTCTCCCCCTTTTACTAATTGACTATATAGAAGTTAGCTGTAAGTAAAATTACAAGATGATAACAAATATTGTTATCATCACTGCAATTGTGCAAATAAGAGCCTGCAACACCAACAAAAAAGAGCAGCAACTTCTATGAGAACATAAAAAAAAATTAACACTGGCAAATGAAACAACATAATATAACAAACAGGATGCTTGCAAAGTAGCAATTTTGAGTTTTGACCACTGAAATGCATAATAATGAAGTGTGCACTTACAGCAATTGCAGAAGCAGCAAGTCCAGCACGCTCTCTTGGATCCTTGCGATAGTAATTTCCAAAGTAGAGAATTGTAGCATAATACCACATCAGTGGGAACGCAAATCCAAGCAGAAAACTGGCGAGAGAGAAAGGAAAGGAGAGAAGATGCAAACATCAAACTATGCAGGCTAAAGAAATTGAGATAGAAAAATCTGTTCAAATAAGTAACTTACGAGAACCATCCAATTCCACAACCAAAACATGGAAGTGGCTTGTCAAATTTTCCCAATTGTGGGATCTCTAGATCCCTGATAGGAGCATACTCGCCATTTCGTTCGTCAGCTGTGTCCATCTAGAGCCCTATATATATATTAGACTCAACTTCAGTTCACTTTCTGTCACACAAATAAAATACAAGTTTGCATATTTGCATGTTTTTCTTCACAAAAGGTCTTAGCAACAAAGCATGAATTTTATCACAATCTTCATAGGAGGTGGAAGCAAGTTGAAACCAAAACAGAAATGAAAAGAATAAAATAAGGAAAGCATTTTAACTAGTCATTTAGCTAGCATACCAGAAAATGGTATGCTTGAGTTGAGAAGTAGAAGCCAACTGCTAAAGTTCATGAACCATGATAATTAATCCAAACAGATGAATAACTCATTATGTAGTATTAAAGCATAATAAGAAGTGTATCAACATCTCATTCCATGATAAATCTCCCACTAGAACGATAACTTCCCAGTCTATTACATGCTAACTGCTTAGTCATAAATTCTTTGTAAAAGAGGGAAAGGTTTTTCGACTCCCTTCAATCTTCTGTGTGCATATCCTATGTTAATCCATGACCAGAATCATAACCAAGTGAAAAAGCAATTCAGAAATTTGAAAAGTTTATAATTTCCTATCCATTTGAAAAACTTAGTACGTACCGACTACTAAGTCAGCAGATATATAGCCAACTAGCAAGCGGCTAAAATGCTTTATTGCCCTATTCCTTCTGACAGACACAACAAAAATTCATCAATTCAAGAAGCTTCTGCAAAGGAAAACCTTTGGCTATAGAGCCTCGATTATTGAATATAGAGAATATTTACAGCCTATTTTCCAGATATGAAACTAAAATAGTGTTAGTGACAGCAAGGGCTTTTTACTAGATGATTATTGGCTCCCGACAGTTTGGTAAGATCTACATTTGAAATTGAAGTAGAAAGTTAACCACATCCAGAATAATAGAGGGCTAAACACACTCATGTGGCCTAACAGCAACTGTTTCTTTTAAAAGTGAAGAATCTTATAAGGTGAAGATGATCGCTAAACTAAACTACATAGTTCGACACAGTTCAGTTATTCAAAAGACCATTTCTAGCTCAACAAGTTAACACAGGATGCCAAGGACATTTGCATACCCTATTTCACTAGCAGTAAGGAGATACATGTAGATGCGTTTCAGACGATTGATTTAAAGGACATGTATCACTTAAATAGTTCAACATCTAACAATCAAGGGAAGCATAATCAAGATAACTAGAAACCTATCAATAGTTTCTGATGCATTATTACAACAAATGTGTTATAACAACAAAGACACTAATCTAGTAATTTCTGCCTTTATAAGACAGTATAGTTAGCAATATTTACTCTAACACTCTCTTTCACACACACACTTTCTCTGATTGGTTGAAATTCATGTGAGTCCCACCAAATTGGGAGGGGGACTCATGCTTTAGTGGATCCCACATGGATTTGAACCAATAAGAATGTTCCTAGCATCTCTCAGAGAAAAGAGAGCTAATATTTAATAATAATAATGAGATACATTATATTATGTTTTTATGAACACTAGGCTAGCATCATGTCCATACATCTGGTATTGCATCTTCGTACAAGTCTACAAGATCATCACTACATGCATAATAATACACTAAACTTTCAGAGTTCAAAGCTATCCATCTGAAGCTACTGATATAAGAGGCCATTTCAAACAGTGTACATAAGTATCCTACAAACCTAGACAAATTGCACTCTTCATATGACAACTCAAAACAAAATGATATGGAATTCCTGCATTTCACTAAAAATTACCCTCGGACAAAAGGCAGCCTCCTAAATCCTAATAAAGAACTCTCAAATCTCAACGCTGAATTTCACAAAACTGGGTTCTAAGCGACAGCTTTTAACCAAGAATTTTCAGTCCAAGGTTAAGCCAGCTTCACATCTGAAAGGTAAACCATCTCCAAATTGAAGATAGATGTTTCCTTAGAGGTCTAAAGCTTAGTTCACAGCGGGTGGAAGTGTCAAATTGAGAATAGATATGTTAATAACCACCGCAAACCAACAAAAAACATCTAAGTCAACATCAGAACTCCTAATAAGTCATCTATTGTGAAAAGAAAACCCAATCCAGAAACAGAACTATGTAGTATGTACTGTTACTCCAATTGGCACTCAACATAATCTACCATGAAAACCTGCCGAGTAATGAATGCTAAACATATTATCTTTGCTACCTTGTACAAGTTCTGCAAGCTGAAGGATGCATCACTAGTAAGGTAGACAAAGAAAATAATCACAGAAGTCAATCCCCTATATTGATTGTATGGTATTTCAAGCTATATACCTGCTTTTATTAGTTATTACTGAAATTCTATAAGCTAAAATAAGGGGATTTCTTTACAAAAATAGCACCAAAGTTACAACATACAAGTCAAGCACAATATCAATACATGCACAAACTTAGCACACAATCTAAGAATAAAGAGAAGAGAACCACACAAAAACCAGCACAATCTCAAACTAAAGTTATTAGCTCATATGAGCTATATACAATTTAAATAAAAATTTAATTCTTTCACCTAAAAGCAATCAATAAAAACACAAATTGAGAACTTTTTCAAGAAAATGCCAAAATGTTCAAAAGTAGCGAGACCCATTCTGCAACAAATGGTTTTCTTCAAACCTAACTTCTAATATAACGACAAGAAGAAGATTGATTTGAAGGTGTGAAGAGTTAGTTACCTGTGAATTCAAAGCAAAGAAAAAAATGGCAAAAGAAGCAGAATGAGTATCTGAAGAAGAAGAAGCTTGAGGAAGCGGTTCTGTTCTACATGGCGGCGACCATGGACTTTTGATGATAAAAGGGAAGTGGCAACTGAACAAATAACGACAGTGCAGTGGAGTGAAGGGAAGGGTAAACGTACGGAAGGAAACTCTCGCTTTTCTCTCTCCTGTTTCAACAACTAATGCGGTTAGTGAACCATTGTGGTTCACAAGCAATGTTTTGAAATCTAACATGATATGATATGATCGTTCTTATTATTTTTAAATAGTTCTTAAAATAATAAAAATATATGAGATATTGTTTGACTCAATCAAGCGTTAAATAAGAAATTGTGGTTAGAGTGAAATATGCATAAGTTACTTATGAGTTGCTTAAATCATATGTGGCTGGCAGCTTAGACCTACTAGAATAATGTTTAAGCAACTCAACTAACAATTCATTTTTTGAGTGGAGATGCGCTAAAGACAGTTAGTCAACTCTTATCACTTGAGTTATATTTCGAGACACTATTAATCATTGTTAATCATAGTTGAACGACCTATAATAACTTAAGAGTTAGGAGACATATGAATTGAGTGGGGGAGGTCCAGGTATTGATCGCTAGAACATGCAATTTATCTTTCATATGTAAAAAAATCAATGCTCAGAATAATTTAGTACACCATATATAAAATTAGGTGTTTGCTGTGGTACCTTGAGTCAATTCAAGGCGTGGTACCCAAAATGAGTTAAATTAGTTGTAAAAACTTATATATTCGTTAAAAGTTATCGTCTATTTTTCATTAAAAAGTGAATTTTTTGGAATGAAATTAATTCAAAAGTAAAATAAAATTTAAAAATGTAAAATTTAAGTTGAACAACATAGTACGTAATAATCTATTAAATAACTTAATGTGGGTATTACGCTCAAAAATAATTATGGGTACCACAAAATTTACGATAAAATTAATGTTTTAGTTCTACATGAGTATAAGGTCCACCGTCTATCAAAGTAAGAGTTTGATTTTATGCAAGGTGTAAAATATCTCTATACAAACATTTAATTATTTCTTTTTTTTTGTTACATCGAAAAATAACATTTAATTATTTCATGTCACATCAAAGTTATATAATTTATTATTTTAATTTAAAATTCGCTTTATAACATGACAAATAATAATTATGTATATATAAAGAATTTTTAATATATAAGTTGTCTTTTTTTTTTTGATACTGTTTTTCAACGAATAACTCAAAAAAAAAATGATTTTGAAGCACTGTCATTGTAACATACGTTCAATGATTAGTCGTCACATACTCTAAAGTCTAAAGTAATTATATTACTTTTTATTTCAATTTAAATTAATTTTTTACACATAATAGTAATAGCCTTAAAAAATGTCTCGCTTTATCAAAGTCCAACTTTACCATGGTGACGTAAAAAAAAAAAAACTTACCATGCTGTAATAGCGTCGTAGCCTCGTAGGGAATATCCTATATAAAGAGGATCCTTAAAGCGGTGTTTTGTTGAAGTTTTGTATGTGTAAATTTTGTTAGAACAGTTTGTGACAACAGAATGTGATTGTTTCTTCCTTTAAGATTTCACAGATAGTGTGGTTGACTGTTAACAAAACAAATTAATTTCAACGTTTTTACATTGAAGTTCGGTAGAAACATATGATGATGCAACGGTTCTAGAAATCCATCTAATGGTTGCAGCCAACTCAAAGGGGAGAGGCACATATGAACGACGTCATCTTAGTTTGTTGGCCAAATTCTGGTATTATTGCTACTGGTATTGTCATTGTCAATATATAACTAAGAAGAACCTCACAAACGAGGTTAATCACCAACCTCATTGCTCTGGAGTCTACCAGAACCTTGTATTTCTCCACCACTCCCATTCATTCACCGCCACCGGTCTCCATGCAGAGACCAATGCCGGAGGGACCGGGGCCCACCATCATTGCCATAAGTGCCGGCCGGAACAGCCCACACGCCGTCAAATGGGCAGTGGAACACCTTCTCAACAAAAACTCCTCTTGCACCCTCATTCATGTCCGTACCAAGTCCATCTATCCTCGTAGGTACCCTTCTCTTAGCATGGTATGATGAGCTATGTAAATTCACATGTCTCTTAATAGTTCCACCTATGATTTTTCCTTTGGTGAATACTTACACAATGTTTGGAAAACCTTCTATAATTGATTGTGTAGTCAAGACCAATTATAGGGAGAAGCGTGTGAGTATCTTCTCAACCCTAGAATTGATTCTGAAAAATGAGAAGTTAATCCAAACATAACATGTTATTATGAAATTGCTATAACCTTCCTTTAAGACATGATATGTAAATGCATTATGGCTTTTTGAATATGGTTGTGCAGATGATGCTGATCATGTCCTTAAACATGGTCGTCCCCCAACTATGGAAGAATTGCACCAGCTCTTTCTTCCCTTCCGAGGATTCTGTGCTCGAAAAGGGGTGAGTAATGAATTTCAATAGCTTTTATATCAGCTCCCACATTTGTGCCTGGATTGAAAGGATACTTGATGAAAAAGATAAAATTTTCCAAGAAAAATCTTGTTATATTTTATGCTTGTTGATTTTGATCATTTCAGATTGAAGCAAAGGAGTTGGTCCTGGATGACATTGATGTTCCGGGCGCCCTTACTGAATATGTCATTCAAAACTGTATCACCGATGTTGTTGTTGGTGCTCATGCTTCCAATTGGAGTGCTCTATTAAGGTTCTCGAGTATATTCAAATGATATACGCTTGCAGTGTCAATATTTCTCGATATTTTCAAATTTTGGGTTAGATTAACTTCACCTGAAAGCTAGTTCAAGGGTGTGCATTAGTTTACCCTTTATAAGAACTTATTTAGTTATAACTCTAATCTTGTGAGATGCCGCAACACATGTGCCTAAGGCATATATAAAAATGAGCAATTAACAGTTTCCATTTCTTTTTGTTGAGATTAGCAGAGATTGGAGTTCTTGAGCACATCTTTCACTTTTTAACCCATGATCTCATTTTCATCTACAGGAGATTTAAAGATGCAGATGTGGCAAGCAGCTTAGCAAAATCTTTGCCTATGTCATGCACATTACATGTTATATCAAAAGGAAAAGTACAAAATGTGAGACCAACAGGTCATCCTCACAATCACAATGCCCATCCTCAGAATATTAACACCACACACACAAAATCTCTAAGAGACATAGTCACGCTCTTGGAAAACACTCCAATGGTTCATCCAAACAAGTTTCTTGCCGATGATCCGGATTCTGAAGCTATAAACAGGTATGTGCAAGACTTATATTGCTTAGATCATAAGTACAACATTTTTTAGGGACATTTATGACTCCTATAAGTTTCCCATCCATTGTTGAAGAACAAAATAATAGTGTATAAATTATGGTGCTTATATGTATAAAAGATTCAAGTCAATTTAGATCATATGGCACCCATCAAACTGATCAACATACTCTGCCCCACATATAAAGAGGGATAGGACCATGACGCGCTATCAAATCCTTAGAACGGCTTGGGTGCGTTTAGGTGAATAACTTAATTAAGCATTAATGATAAAAAGGGCTTATGTCGTGCAGAAGAACATTCAAAGACGCTACCGGGCAAGACTCACACAATGTTTTGGAATCTTTACGCGAAATAAAAGATGTTATACTAACAACATCAAGTAAGTCCCATGAAGATACCAATTCACCAAGAGGTCCAATACTATCAGCAGGAAACTCCTCATCATTAAACTCCTCAAATCGGAGCTCTCCTTCCAACAGTAGTGACAGTTCAGGAAAATTTAGCCTTCATTTGACTGACACTTCATATGAAATAGTTGCAAACAAAGACACCTCTAACTGCATCCCTTCTTCAAAACCCCTAGTAAGTGATGTACTTTATTACTTGAAAAAAAGACATGGCATTTTATTTTTCACATAATTTGGCATTTTGAAAAAGCACAAGCTTGCATATGCATTTTAGAATCATAACAACAATGAAGTATGCTTAAACAAGTTCATCAATAATTGATGATGTTAAGTTTGTGTATATTTCCATAATTGAGTTGAAAGTTTTCAAGCATATCTTGTAGAAAACATTTTTTTAGTCTTCTTAATTGAATAGTTAATTTTGTCCCCTTTTGCTTGAGTTATCTTACAGATAAGCTTGGAGGCAGAAATGAAGAAATTAAAACTAGAACTGAAGAAAACAACTCAGCAGTATGGTTTAGCTTGCAAAGAAGCAGCTTTAGCTAAACTGAAGGTAATGTCATGCTATAAAACTCTGCTTGATTCAACACCTTTACTTTTATAATCTGAAAAAGACGACACAAAAAAGACAGCTATGATGGTATGTTTGGAGAGAAAAAATGTCTTGAAATGTTTATTTTCTTGTTTTAATACTTTTCGATTGTTATTTAGGCGAAGGAGCTTGAAAAATTTAAGCAAGCTAAAGGACGCAATGTAGAAAAAGCTAAGCTTGCTGAAGAGGCTGCATTGACTCTAGCAGAGGTAGAGAGGCAGAAAGCCAAGGCGGCTTTGGAGTCGGCAGAGGTGTCGCAGCGCCTGGCACAATTGGAAATAGAAAAGAGAAAGCAAGCGGAAATAATAGCCAGACGTGAGGAAGAAGAGAGGATGAAAGTACTGCAAGAAGCCATATGTAATAGTCTTGCATATAGAAGATACAATATTAAAGAAATTGAATCAGCAACTAATGGCTTCGACAATGATCTCAAAATTGGTGAAGGGGGATATGGACCAGTTTTCAGAGCAACGCTTGATCACACTGTTGTAGCCATTAAGGTTGTGAGACCAGACTTAGCTCATGGAGAGAGGCAATTTCAACAAGAGGTAACTATGATTTTTTTTCTTTTGGCAGAAATGAGAAGCATGAATATTAAGCTCAACAATTTAGAGCTTGACTTTTATTTTTAAAATGATGTTGGATCAAATATTTACTGACAAAACACAGAAGCTAATTTGTGATAGATTCTCGTCTCACCTCATTTCCTATTCCAGTTTCCTGTCCCACTAAAACAATTTTTCATGTGACATGTCAAAATTGGCGGGACAGGAAAATGTGACAGGAAAAGTGACAAAAGATTTTCATCCAATCACTTGATAGAGAGTCATCTTCAACCACAGTTCAATAGGAGTGTGACTAACCAGTTTTGCACTTTCATTTTGTTCTAATAATCTCAATAAATATAAATATATATATATATGTATGTATATATATAGAGAGAGATAGAGAGAACATTATGCTACTTGTTCCATATGCCTATAGTTCATCATAACAAGCAATTGGTGGTTGGTATAAAAGAATTCAATACACAAATGATGAGTATACGACAAGTGAAAAACACATCTGCAATTTTGAAAACAACGATTATAAAGTCAAAATCAATTCCAAAAAGAAACTTATTTGAGTAGCTTCTAAGTATCATAATTGATTATAGTGAAAGAGAAGTCGAAGAGTCTCATTTCTCTTCTATAATGCTAACTATGGTTCCAATCAAATGCAGGTTCTTGTGTTGAGCACCATAAGACATCCAAGCATGGTTCTCCTCCTCGGCGCGTGCCCGGAGTTCGGGTGCCTGGTGTACGAGTACATGGAAAACGGGAGCTTAGAAGATCGTCTGTTCCAGAAAGACAACACTCCACCAATTCCAAGTAAAACTCGTTTCAAGATAGCAACAGAGATCGCTGCAGGCCTTCTCTTCCTCCACCAGAGAAAGCCAGAGCCACTAGTTCACCGTGACCTGAAACCCGCAAACATTCTCCTAGACAGAAACTACGTGAGCAAGATTAGCGACGTGGGCTTAGCAAGACTCGTCCCGCCTTCCGTCGCCAACAAAACCACCCAGTATCGCATGACCGGTGCCGCCGGAACGTTTTGCTACATCGACCCGGAGTATCAGAAAACGGGGTTGTTGGGTGTGAAATCAGATATATATTCGTTTGGTGTGGTGCTGTTGCAGATTATCACAGCGAAGGCTCCAATGGGTTTGTCGCATTTGGTGGAGGAAGCGATTGAGGATGGGAGTTTCAGAGAGATTCTTGATCCGACGGTGGATTGGCCAGTGGAAGAGGCTATGGAGTTTGCTAAGTTGGGGTTGAAGTGTTGTGAGTTGAGACGACGTGACAGGCCTGATCTTAGGACTGTTGTTCTGCCGGAGCTGAGTCGAATATCACGGATGTGGGACTCGGAGTAAAGCTCTCTATGTATTTTTGAAACAAGTAATTTACAAATGGCGACGACAATAATGAAACTAATCTTACCAAGACTCAAATATCACATTAAGGACAGGTAAATCAGTGAATCCTCCCACATGCACATTATCGAAAATTGAATTCTAGACTATGTTCAAGAAACTCAATTATCTATTTATGATGACCTTTTAGGTTGTGTGTAATACTACTAGTACAGTGTGCATAGCACCGGTTTTATATGAAAATTATCAAAATATATAAAGTGATAATAAATAAAAATATAATTTTAACACTTTTATGTTGATATATTCATTTTATTAGCATGAACTAATATTCATTTTACAGGTGTTTCTTGCGGAAGACTGCTGGAGCACCTTGTGCTTGTTGGGTGGTTCTTCTTCTTTCGTTTTGAAGTTTTGAAATTCACTAAAATCTTAGACGTAAAAAGTTAAATGTTCCTTGTTAAAATGGGCCTTAAATGTCTAAATAAAAGAAAAAAAATAGCTCCATGAAGTTTGTGTAATGTACAACTTGATTTTTTATGTTTAAAAATTTGTATTTAGTCTCTTGAACTCTATAAAATGTGCAAAATAATTCTTCCATTAATATTTTTGTTAATTACCTATGTTCAATTCCTAAACTAACATTGTCCCTCTTGGCCTTCTCTCCTATAATTTTTTCCCCTATTTCATGCAATTTTTCTTTTTTTTTAGTGAGCTAGCCGTGGGGTTCAACTTTGTCATTTCATCATCCAATTAGTTTTTTTAATTTTTATTGGATTGGATTTTGATTTTCAAAGACACTTTAAATATTAAAATCAATGCAGAAATATAAATTAATTTAAATCATATAACATCACTTTACAAGTCTAAAAAATGGGAGTTTGAAATAAAAAAAGGGTAAATACAATCACCAAAAGTCTCCAACAAATAACTACATTCACCATTCTTAGCTCAGTACTTTGATACATATTTTTCAAACTATCACTTAAGTACCCAAATATGTCTTCGTAAATAAGTACCTCGTATAATAATTATATAAACATATTAGGAGTGAATATGTTAGTATGAATGATATGATATATGTACAAATAAGATTATATATATTTGCAGACATTCAGTTTTGAAAAATCAAATTTGAAATCTAAAATAATCCAATTAAAAAATTGAATTTCTCAAATTTGGATCCATTTGGAGTGATTGGATTTTAGTTTTTTTATCGGCATTTTGGTTTTTATTAGATTGGGTCGGTTCTAAACATCTCTATTGTGGGGTGAAAAAATGGTCTCACACCTATCGGATTTGGGAATACCTTAATCAAGACCTACAAAATACCGAAGTAGACTACGACTATAGTTTAGCATAAAACGTATTAGACACTCATAATCACACTATAAAAGAAAAGTTAAAAACCTTACTAATAGAAAAATCATTTTTATTGAGAATTGCTAATGTTTGGAGTGTTAAAAATTAACTCTATAATTAAATTCAAGAACAAAAAAAAGAAAAAATATTTAATATGTAAAGTGAAAGTGTATAAAATTAAGCGACATAGAAATAATATTATTAGATAATAAAATAAATCATTTTAATAGAAAATAAATAATATATAATATAAAAAATGTATGAATAAAATAAAGAGAAATTAATGAGAAATTGTCATGTTTCCGAATGATAGCTCAAGTGGTAAGAGTTAGAGGACATATAGGTTGGGTGAGGGAGGTCCAGATAAAAAAAAAACCAAAAGAATGAGAAATGACCATGAGTGACAAAGGTTTTTTAAGAATTGAACATGGGTAATTGTCAAAAAATATTAATGGAATGATTAGTTTGCACATTTTTCAAAGTTTAAGGAGCTTAGTACACTTTTTAAGACATTAGGGACTAAATTGCACATGAATCAAACTTTAGGGGAATAATTTTTTTTTTGCCTTTTATAATGAAAGGAAAATGATGTCGGTCGAAAGAAAAATAGATCCTTCCGTAAACATAACTTGTCATAGTCAAACAACACTAAAAATTAAGGAATAAACCTTGAAAAATCGACAATTTTGGATGGGAATTTTATGTACGTTAGCAAAACTATACAAGGTCCAGGCATCAACATATTTGTGATGTTTGTTAAAATTATGGCACAAGTTACTCAAAATGAAACTGTTATGTCATGACCCAAAATTTTAAGTCGTAACTGACGCACAAACTAACACTTTTGTATGATTTCATGTTCCCCACAAAATCAATTTCAAATAATTTTTCAAAATAAACATCTTGACAAAATTTTATAAAAAAATTAAACAAAATCTCATCTATAGCATCAATATTTCCAAAATAATAAAATCTACTAGATGATATTTTCCTCAACCGAGTTTTGAGAACCAAATGATAAATTGATTCAAGTTTTTTAAAAAGTTGATTAAAATGGATTAATCGAATTGATTTTGAACTTGAAAGGATAATTGAATCGTTTTGAAAATGTTATCAAAAACCTCATTTGAGTTCAGGTAAGAACATGGGTTGTTCTGTCTAAGGAAAGAATGGCTTTCAATGAGGCATTGTGCCCGACCAACTTACCTGGGAACTTCTCAGGCCATTGCTTGGGTGATGATGAGCCTTTTGGGTTTCAAAATTTATCACCTCTTTTGGGAAAAAAAAACCGAGTTAGTCCCCATATTTGTTGGGTTATTAATGTGATCCCCGGTTTTAGAAATTGGGGCGTTACATTCACCGTGACACTCATGAGTGGAAACCGAGACCTAATTTTCATGAATTTCAACAAACATGAGGTCAATCTCATTGTCAACATTCCTTTATGCATGTCTTTTACAAATGATGCTTTGATTTTGTATGATAATATTGATAGTGAATATTTGGTGCGTTGAGGTTACAATAGGCTTTCCATGCAGGAAGGGAGCAAGACTGCATCTTCGTCACGGGAGTTGGTGTACACAACCCTTTATGGAAAAAAAGTTAAAATGCTAAAGCTGCTCCAAAGTGCAAGAATTTAACATGGAATGCCTGGAAAGGTATTCTCCCTGTTCGGCTGAAGTTGCGTGGAAGAGGGATAACTCTTGATGTAATGTGCAGAGAGGAGGAGGAACCAATTTTGCACTCCCTGGTGGAGTGACTCTCTGCGATTGAGGTATGGTTTGGCTCTATGCTTTATTTCCACTTGCGGGCATATTCTTCTTTCTCAACGCATGGCTCATGGATCTCTTCTCCATGGTCGATGATGCACAACACTTTGGTGATGAATGTTTTATGGAAAATATTGAAGCAGGAGAAATGTATGGGTTTTCGTGGAGTAGTAGTTCCTGATTCGAAGGTCTAGAAATTAGCGAATAAGGTTCAGATTATTGACTTACATACGTCGGTAGGAAATGATGATGGCTCTAACGTGGTCGTTGCGGAAGCTTGGAAACCCCATTCGGAAGAGGTGTATAAGGTGAATGTAGACGCAACTTTGAGTGTGGATTGTCGGGTCGGGTCATGCATAGTTGTATGGGATTGCAACTAAGAGGGGGCTTCGATGGGAAAAAGGCTGATAGCAATTTCGAAATTGTACGGATTGATCGAAGTAATATAAATATTGTTGAACCACAAGGAAAAGCATCAGTACCTCGAGGCCTACGCGTAGCAACGAACAGAGCGACGATCAGACAAGAATCAGCGAAAATCAATTCTCCCCTCCTTCCTCCTCAAGCTCCCGACCGTGCGTGTGTGTTGGTGGTGATGTTATTTTTTTTTTTTTTGATTTTTCAAGCTATTTATAGAAAATGGAAAACGCGGGAAAATGAATATTTCGCGATTCCGATTTTTCCTGCACATTCCTCTGTGAATTATAAGATAGAATCCAGCGACAGAATTTCAGAACTCGAAACAGGTTTCTCAGAATTTGAGCAAACGATTCACTAACGGTGTTAATCGATTTAACCCAAAAAGTTACTTTTTGCAGTTGATGTCGGATTAGAAAACTTCCTTCTGAAGAAAGATTGGAAACATCGAAAGAAATAGGTATACGTGTGTGGAATCTTCGTTTGAAGCTCCGAATAGAAAAAGTCTTCATCAACAGTTTACTTTAAGGTTCTTGAGCTATCAGGGATTCAGTTTCGGCAAACTTCCGAGAATCGAAAACGACCATTCGTACATTCCAGGGTTTCGTGTCGAAACACTTGTCGTGGAAAGGAATAAGAGAAATTCTTATATTCCTCTAAATATTTTTGAATATCGTTTCTACAGTGCTTTAAGAGCAAATTAGCCCTTTACTAACGTTTTCGCCCTAAGGCGGAAGTGAATAAGCTTGTGCTATAACCTATAACGAATTTAGTAATATTCTATGTCGTTTCCTAAATTTTCTGCTTCATAATACTAATCCAACCATCAAACACAAGTCAAGTTCCTCTCACGCTTACACATAATCCTATGCGTGAGTTGGAAATTAATTATTTATTTAATTCTTAAATCTTGGGTCTTACATTGACGAACGCACTGTCGAGATGCGTGTCAAAGTATTTTTCTTTTTAAGTGTAGTACAAGGTAATGAACACCATGATCGTTCTCACAAGGACTTGATGAAGTATTAATTGATAATAGAGTAAAACAAAAGCAAATAAAAAGCGGGGTTTGATTTATTTGAAAACAACCAAGATTTAAAGATATTTAATTCAGATAAAAGAAAGTGTTAGCCCTCGAATTATAACATTCAAGTGCAACAAACCTTCATTGATCATAAAAGATTAATTCAACCTTTCAACAAGCCTCTGAGTTGAATCCAACCTTACAATCGTGAGATGAAGCCCTGATTCTCCACTTAACAATCGTTCAGAATATGATTCGTTCAAGTTAAGAAGCTCGGCGATCGCCGCTTCAAAGTACAAGAACTATCTATGCTCACGGAATCCTCAAAGCTAACAACCGATCGACGTTAGAGATCTACGTTCTTAGAGAACGAATTCACGATCGCTTCATCGTCTCATCATCAGTTAAAGAATCCTCTAACTGACTCAACTTGCTTGGATAATAACAATTAAAACACAATATTACTTGAATCCAAAATAATATTGAAAGCCATAATTGAAGAACATAAATCAGCTTGAATAAAAAGATGAAATATATTAAGAACGGAACCTCAGGTTTGCAAACACAAGAATATTCAAAATCCTAAGACTAATTAAGGAGTTTAGTAACTCATACTAGAAAAGAGGGAGAGATGACGTTCAGGTAACAAGAGCCTCAACTAGCCTATTTATACTAATAGATAAACTTGTCAATCAAGTAACAATATTTGTTATCTAAATCTTTCTTAAATCTTCTCTAAATCTTCACAAAATCGAGCCCAAGAGAGGAGTGAGTTGTTGAAGACTAAGGTGTTCGCGGGACCTAGAATAAGGCCGATTCTTCAATTGAGGTAAACATTAGAGTTGTAGCACTTTAAGTCAGCTTCATAGGCCTTCAAGCGGATCCTAATTCGGAGTTCTGTAGCCCAATATATGATTATTTTAGTGCAGCCTATTCCAAACTCGCAGATTAGCCGCAGCAACTTTGTAAGGGAATTATAACCGAGTTAGAGGCTGATTCTTGAATTGAGATGAACATGAAAGTTGTAAGGTGTCCAGTTATCTTTCCAACGACATATTACAGGCCTCATTCGGATTACTCTAACTCCAGATTCAACCTGTTATAGAAAAGCAATCACAGAAACTAAAAGTGTAGAATTAAGCACATTTCTATGAATAATCCAAATAAGCACTAATAGTTAAAACATGACTAAGACATAAGAATTAAGCACAAAGATATATATAATGAAGCTTAGAAAGACTCACATAAAGTGCATCAATTATGCGCTTATCATACTTAGTGAATTCAATTGAAGTTGTGCAAGAAAATCCCAGATGGTAGCAAATAAATAAATCTGATCTCAAGTCCCTTGATCCTTACCAACTACCGTTGTGCAAGAAAAAAAGCCAAACATTTGCATGCGCATACAAGAGAATATTGAAACATGGAAATGATATATAGGAAGAAAACTTAATTCATATAAGAAACTCATAAGTTCAAACTATATTCAGAACTAAGGTTGCAAAGATAAACTAGTCAAGTATAGCTAGGAAATTCATAATGCAAAATAAAAAGAATAGAAACTTGAAACAAAAGTGCCAAGAAGCCTCCTGCAAGCTCCAAGAATCTAAACTTCTATGTTTTGTTCAGAAAATTACAAGTTACCTAAAAGTAATGAGAAAAACTGAATTTATAAATGATAGATTGGGTCTCCACGGGCGCACATGCATGGAGAATCTGGTGTGGATAGTGGCTCCCATGTTGACAGTTTTGACCTATATTAATTACTAAAATTATTGAAATAATATTATTTGTCAATAACTACATTAGAAAACATACTTATAAAAACTTTGAGCGGCTCCATAGGTTAATATTTTACTATTAACTTGCACATGTGTATTATTTGAGAAAATCACTTTAAATATATTTAAATATCCATATATATTAGTAAAACTTGAAGGTGCGAAAAACACTAGAAGGGGGGGTTTGAATAGAGTTTTTAAACAAAAGTTTCCCCTTTTTAAGTTTAGAAAAACTTAAAGATAAGAACTAGGTGCTAAGGAGAACGA
The DNA here is from genome assembly GCF_012489685.1 of Lotus japonicus. Taxonomy (NCBI): domain Eukaryota; kingdom Viridiplantae; phylum Streptophyta; class Magnoliopsida; order Fabales; family Fabaceae; genus Lotus; species Lotus japonicus. The sequence goes on along the minus strand of NC_080043.1, from coordinate 82,613,635 downwards.
AGTAGAGCACACAAGTATTTTGTAAGACCCAAAATTTTAGAATTAAATAAATAAATAATTTCCAGCTCACGCATAGGATTTTGTGTAAGCGTGAGAGGAACTTGACTTTCGTTTAATGGTTGGATTAGTATTATGAAGAAGAAAACGTTAGTAAACGACTAATTTACACTTAAAGACACGATGAAAACTAATTTCAAAAATCTTCAGAGAAATGTTAGAACTTCTCTTCTATAAACAAGCGTTTCGATGCGAAACCCTGGAATGTACGAACGTCCGATTCTAATTCTCGGAAGTTTGCCGAAACTAAATCACTGATAGTTCAAGAAACCTAAAATCAACGGACGATAAAGATTTTTTCTATTCGGAGCTTCAAATAAAGATTTCATTCGCGTATGCCCACTCTAATCGACGTTCCAAATCTTTCTTCAGAAGGAAGTTTCTGCATCCGAGGTCAAAACCATAAAGTGCATTTTAAGCCGGTAAACATTAAAAACAAGCCTCGAAAACAAAAAATCATACTGATATTTCTTTGAAGAATTAGAAGATTCAGCGGGAACGTGTCTAAAATACGTTGGAATCAGTAGGAAAAATCGGAATCGCGAAATTTTCATTTTTCTGCATTTTCCATTTCCTATATATAGTTTTAAAAATGAAAAAAAAAAACAAAAAAAACATCACAAACCCACACACACGGCCGTGAGCTTCTTGGAGGAAAGGAGGAGATTTGATTTTTGCCAATTCTTGACCGATCGTCGTTCTGTTCGTTGCTACGCGTAGGCCTCGAGGTACTGATGTTTTTCCTTTCCTGTGATCGTAAATTCTGTCGCTTTTCTCTATGTTTTTCTGTGCTCAAAGTTTTGAGCTTTTTGTAAAACTGTCAAAATAACTTGATTTTAGTGTCTAAACTTATTCCCTACGTGCTCCTGAGCATGTTTAGCGGATTACATTTTGCCGAATCTCGTCGAATCGCCGCAGAACTTCAATTCTGCTCAAAAACCCATTTTTATGCTGAGGTTCCGCTTTTTGAATCATAAACTCCCGACTGAGCTTAGCGTTAGTAGGATTAGTCGTCATAATCGTCGTTGGTGTCGACCCCATCTAATTTGTTTTTCGAAATTCTGATTTTGAGTTTCCTAGTTAAAAATATTGACCAAAATACCCCTGCGACAGTTTTCGATCCGATAATTTTTCTGAGAGTTTCCCTGGCCTAGATATCGCCTAAGAATACCTAGGAATTGATTTAGATCGAAGAAAAAGTTCGAAAACCCTATTTTCCATAGTGGCCGAAACCTATTTGCTTGGGTACCGTGTCCAAAAATATTTTTTGGGTCTCTATGACCTGAACCATTGCGTAGCTCTTTCAATTTTCGAAGTTTTGGCGCCGGTTTCGTGTCATTCCGAGTTCTGTAGCTCGAGTTATGCTCGTTTTAGCGAACGTAGTCTCCGTTGTCAATTTGTGCCTAAATAGGAACTCTGAAGCTTTAGGGGCTTTCTTAACGATTTCAATTAGTATTAGTAGATCGTGCTACTCCTAGTGAAGCTTGTGTTGATGAATGTGTTTTCTTTGTTCTAGGTTCGCAATTTCCATGCCCAACTTCTACTCACGAAGGTAAGAGTAACTCGGTTTTAGCGCGTCTTTGAGTCTTGCATGCTTTTATCGCGCTGCCTGTGTTTGAGATGAAGATGTTTATATTGATTGGCAGATGATTATGATTATTATGCTTGCTTATGTTGACTGTTTCTGAGGCTTGTGCCAAATGTTTTCTGAAGGCTTCGGCCGAGTAAACTTATTGAGACGTGTGTCTCCGTTTTCTGAGAGGCTTTGGCCGTTTACTGGTTTCTGTCAATTGAATTGAGTTATGTTCGTTGATAATAGGAATAACATGTGGTTACTCCGAATAAATCATTGGTTTGGGCATTGTTGTTGATTGACTTGGCATATAGGGCTTGGTCTTTAAGTGGCGATGAGGTGGGGTGTGGTCCCGCGTGATTGTCCCGTCTTTCGAGACGTTATTAAGTGGCGATGAGGTGGGGTGTGGTCCCGCGTGATTGTCCCGTCTTTCGAGGCGTTATAAAGTGGCGATGAGGTGGGGTGTGGTCCCGCGTGATTGTCCCGTCTTGTGAGATGTTCTAAAGTGGCGATGAGGTGGGGTGTGGTCCCGCGTGATTGTCCCGTCTTGCGAGACGTTATTGATCAATCCATTTTGGTAGCAGCATATAGTTGCATTATAGGGAGCTAACACCTGACCCTATGTTGTTGGATTGTAGTTATTGGTTTATTGATATCTTATTTGATGTTATATTGTTGAGGTTATTATTATCTGAGCTAATCTATGTTATGTTGTTGATATATGAGTTGAGTTATGTTGCTAGGTTATTTACCATGTTAGGTAATTAAATTCGAATAGCATGATTTTCTCTTTTATACATGGTAATTGCATGGAGTTAACCCCAGTGTTTTAAAACTCGGCTCGGACCGGCCGGTCCGACCGGTTGGACCGGGACTCGGTCACCTGACCGGTCCGAGCCTCTAGACAGATCGGTTATGCAAGCGGCTCGCTGCGAACCGGTTTGACTCGGCCGGTTTAGTGGTTGAACCGGTGACTCGGTCGGTTTTTTATCATACCAACGAGTCAACCATTCTATTTTTTTAATTATTATTTTTATTTCTGTTGGTAATGGATCATGCATCTGAGGCCCAATTAGACTAGAGTAGAGCTGGCTATTTAATAGTGGGCCTTTCTTTATTTTTTTTAACTCTGTTAACAACAGTTATTGGTTACAATGGGCTTTTTTTTTAAATTCTACTGACAACATGATAAAAGTAGACCAAAAAACGTAAATTAATTCTGAAAATCAGGTGCAAGGTGGATTCGAGCACGGAACCTGTAGGAAATAATGGAAAACATCTACCATTGGACCATGATGCTAGTTGAAAGTATCAAACGTCTTTTAAATTTATAACTTAACTTTACATTGCAATGAATATTTTTAAAATATTTTAATATAGACCGAGTCGAGCAGTCCGCTCATTGACCCACTGGTTCGACCAATGACTCATTGACTCAGTACCTCGGTCGAGTCGACCACCGAGCCGAGTCTTAAAACACTGGTTAACCCTTTCTATTTGCTACTTGTTGTTTGGGCGCTTAACGCTATTAGGCGATGGAGAGCCTTCCGTTGAAGCTTAGATGTTCGAGTTGGAGACCGTGACCGTGGGCGGTCGAGTAGAGGTGGATGAAGTAGTTGCTTCTCCCTTTTTGGAGGACTATGTATGAGTTTCTTTCTCCATCTGAAAACTCTGTTGTTTAAACCTTATCTTCGCCACTTGTCTAAGTGAGCGTACTTATTTTGGAAACTTGCTTATGATATTGTAAGACATTATTATTATATGTCGGGAACGGGTTGTTTAATTAAGACTATGTTATGTATTAAACTGTGTTTAGTTGTTTTGAAAAGGAAAAAAAATTATCGTGTTTTCTTAGGATTACGAAATAGTCCTTAGACTTTGTTAGGTTACTAATGTGACTCCTCAGTTGAGAAACCGGGGTGTTACATATTTTATCCTGGTTCACTTGAGATAAAAGCTCAAGTTAATCCAGTCCACCCGTGAAGGTGATTTCTTCCTTCTTCTGATGAAGGCAATCCACTAAAATCAATGAATGTTACAACTGCACTTGCAACCTGCTAAGTGACTAACAGTACACTGATTTTCTCACTAGTATTCTCTCAAGACGCTGATCAATCGATCCTCTCAAGACTAGCTAAACACTTAACCAAATTTGATTCAGTCCTCTCAAGATCCGACCAAACTTGGTCTCTTAAGGAACTTTACAAAGTGTTTGTAAAAGGTTTTGGGTTTACAAGAAATGCTTCTGAAAAGCTAATGGTAAACTCAGATGTTCAAGAACAGTGAAGAAATATTGCTAAGAGATTGGTTAGAATGAATTCAAGAATATCAGCAAAGTTTCTTAGCTTCTTTCTTCTATCTTCAGCCCTTATATACTCTAAGGCAATTGGTGTAGTTGTTGCTAGGGTTTTGCCCGTTGGAGTGGCAATCTTGTAATATCAGACTGCTAGGCTGAACGAGGTTGGTGGCGGACAGGCTATGACAGTACGATGTGTGCTATGACAACGACCTGTCCTTTCACCAGCTGACTTATGATCTGGAGTGCTTCAGATGGACGTTGGTGAAGCTTCTGATCAGAGTCAAACGGAAGCTTGGATCCTCTGACCTTGCAACTTCTGCATCTGGACAAGTTCCTCAGAACTTCTGAACGCCAGAGCTAGAATAGCTTGGGTCTTCAGAGCCAACTTCTTGCAGGTCTTCAGAACTTGAGTCTTCTACTTCAGGACCGTTCCTTATGGAACATATTGTCTTCAGAACTTCTGACTCCGGTTCTTCAGTACCTCTTGAGAGCTTCTATCTTCAGAACTTTTGATGGATTTGCCACTGTTCTGAACGAACATGGTGAGCTTTAGAACTCTCTTTTGGTTACTCTTGGGTCTTCATCTTCTGATGGAATTGGCTTGGGTCAGAATCAGAACCTGTTTGTCACAACTATAAAAGACAAACGTTAGAGTACCATAATTGTTCATCCTCAAAGACCTTAATTGTAATCATCAAAATATAGAGATGCAACCACTGATCAAATCTTGATCTTACAATCTCCCCCTTTTTGATGATGACAAAACAAGTATTTTGATGAACAATTCTTAGTCAATAAACTGAATACACAAGAGATAAGAGATCAGAGTTAAAGCTTATCCTTGTGTAACGGTTTATGTTGCTCCTTCTGAATCTAGGATTGCACCTGATTCTGAGCTGGGGTCCCCCCCTGAATCTATGACTTTGAGTGTCCCTTCCAACAGAGATTGTCAACAATGAACAATCCATGTGATCCCCTATGTGCTGCACTCTTGGTTGCTTATCCTGCACCTATACCCATCCGAAAAGAAAGCCATAGTCATCTGCATCCCATGCCTTAATATGAAGAAATTAAAGTTACCATTGATGTTAATATTATAAAATTTTATCAAATATTATAATTTAAATGCTAAAATCAATTTATTTTGACATTAAACTGAAAACTATATATAAATCGGGTAAATAGCCAAGTTGGTCCCTGAAAGTGTCAGTCGCCTTCAAGTTGGTCCCTAAACTTCTAAAATGCCTCTCGCGGTCCCTAGATGTGGCAAAAGTCATTCACATTAGTCCCTGACGTTAAAAACTGAGACGATCGTTAACGGAAACAGTGACTTGGAAATTTTTTTTCCATCTAAGAGAGCTGATGTTGAAATTCTTTATTTTCCCACAAAAAATGAAACTCTCAAGACACGTGTCAACAACTGATAGGCAAAAATGGTGGTCAGATTGGTCCCTGCCACCTTAATTAACTTAAAACAAAATCAAACAACCCAACCTTCATGCTTATCAAAAAAAAAAACAACCTAACCTTCATCTTCTTCCTTCTCCTCCAAACCCAACCTTCAAAATCAGAAACCCAACTCCATTAAAGCCCCACCAAGCACCACCACCACCACCACCGCCAAATCCCCTCTCTCACCCAATACCACCACCACCACCAAATACCCCTCTATCCCCATTGCACCACATCACCTTCTCCTCCCTTGGTTCCTCAAAACCAAAAAATTCAGATTTCAAACTTAAACCCAGCAAATGCCAAACCCATACTCTTATGTCGAGTAGAGAAAGGAAACAACAGCTTGGTGGTGTCGGCCTCTAGGCACGCACCGACACGCGACTGAGATGGTTCCGTCAAAAAGAGATGAGGAGGAAGATGGGTCGCGAACACAGATCTTGAGAAACCCAAATAATGCGAACCCAAATTGATCCAAGAGGGAGGGAGAGGAAGGAGAAGGGCGAGATTCTGGGCTGTGGCTTCATTTTTCTTCTCTCCTTCGTCTCTATCCAGGATGTAAATCTGATTTCAAACTCCTTCTATAGTGATTTCCCTCACTCTCCCTCTCAGCGCTCTGTTAGATCCTCTAGAAGTGAGGTGGACAAGGTTTTTGTTTGCGTCATGGGTCTAGAAAGGAGTTGGCTTGGAGTTGCTTGCATTTGGGTCGATTTCATTAAATGTGTTTCTGGGTTTTGCTTCTCCCTCTTTTGAGTTGTGATGAGAGGAGAGTTGTTGTAGAATGGAGGACAATAATTGAAAAAATTGTGGGTTTGATGTTCAATAGAGAAGATGAAAAAAGATGAATTTAACATTAGAAAAAATTAGGGGTTTTAAATTTTCTATTTTTTTTTTCTGGAATTGGAAAATTTTCTGGGTTTTCAAGTTTAAACTTGAAGATGGAAGAACATAACAGATGTTTTCAATGATAAAAATTCTCTTTTTTTTTATGTTAAGAATTAATTTACCACATTCAGGGACTAATTTGACGGATGAATGTTTTCCTAACATTCCAGTTCCACTGTCAATCCACCTAGGCAAAAAAATAAAATAAAAAAATCCAAGTCACTGTTTTCGTTAACGACCGTCTCAGTTTTTAACGTCAGGGACTAATGTGAATGACTTTTCCCACATCTAGGGACCGCGAGAGGCATTTTAGAAGTTTAGGGACCAATTTGAAGGCGGATGACACTTTCATGGACCAACTTAGCTATTTACCATATATAAATCAGTTTTTGTCATTAAAAAAAAGTTGTGACATAAAATCCTAGCCCTTAATCACACATTTTCCCAAAAATCTAATAAGGCCCACCATCACCGTTCACGTTACATTCACTCTCTTCGCGCTCAGGTTGTGCCGCTTGCCTTGAACTTATATAAACCCCATAAACCCTAAACCATGAACACGAACTTTTTGCCCTGAACGATTACCGCAGAGCTTCTTCTGCGACTCCGAGACACTCTCTCCGCTACCAAATTCCGCTCACTGCTTCATCTTCAACCGCCGTGCGCCGCCGCAAACACTGAAATCAATTTCAATCGCAAACAATCACAACCCGAACGAACTCCATTCAATTCAATGAGTTCCTCTTAACTTCTCCCTTTTCATTTTCATTGCTTTGTTAATTGTTATTGTTCTGATTGAAACTAAACGTGTGTTTGTTTTTCATTTTAATCAATTTTCTGATTGTTTTTATAGTATTACATACTACATAACTCTCTTTTGATTGATCACACATAGACAAGTGTTTCAGCAGCTTCACATGGCGATTGACGGCAGTTTCAGTATAGAGTCTTCGCTTCGGCGATTTCTCGATCGTTGCCCCGAGCTTCAACCTAAGTTCGGTTCGCTAGCAGAGAAGGCATGTCTCTTCAATTTCATCAGTTGCAGTTTCTCAACTTTTTGCATTGATTTTATGTATTTACTTTTTTTTTTGTTCTTGTATGCAGGGAAGCTTGGTTACTGAGGAGGAAGTAGTTGATTCGTTAGTGAGGGTGTTTCTGCATCCTAGATATACAATTCCATTGATTGGATGTTTCCGTCCAATTGCTCGGAATTTTGTCGACAAAGCTGTTGCTTTGCTTCGTCTGGTGAAGAATTTGAGGTCTGATACTGAGGGCACCGCCATGGAAATCGACGGTGAAGGTGATTCTGTATTGGGTGATGTTGAGGATGTCGTGGAGTCTTATAGTGAAGGAAGGGGTTTAGTTCTTCATGAGTTTGCTTGTCTGGCCTTCTGTCGTGCTCTTGACATGTTTCCTTTTCTGCTGAGGTTGGTATCTTCTCTGTAAAATACAGTAGTATGAGGCTAGTTTCGAACAGTTTTTTCCTTTGTCTTTCATGTTTTGAGCTTTCGTGGGTTATATTCGTTTGAATTCAGTAGAAGGATGGTTAGTTGTAGTAATTATTATGCTAGAATTAGGAATGCTGTATATGCCAATGCCACTTATGATTGCTTCCTCTTTTGTGTGAATGACTAGTTTGAATCTGGTTAGTTTGCAAGTACTTTCCTGAATACTATAACAATTTTCTTATGAGGGTGTTTGTTTCAAGTTATGTAAGCACCTTACTGAGAATATTTATGTTGGGAATGGACAATCCCGGATCCAATAGATTCATGGGAAAAAATAACCCACACTTCCCCATGATTTATTCCCATAAAAGGGGTTGGAACAGATACATTCTATCACATTCCGATGAGAGAGATTAGGAAAAATAACTGTCACATTTGATTTTATTCACATGTTAGCCAAAGCCAATCATGGTTTTTCTAATATTCCTGAGAAAAGCATTCCATCATTATATTATTGGGCACATTATTTCCTATATTTGTGTAACCTGAAACAAATGCCCCTACACATACATCATACATCTGAGAGATTGGAGAGATTTATTGTAAACTGGATTTGTTTTGCATTGCTATACCTCTTATTGTGCCTTTCATTAGGAGGATATAACATTTTGTGGCCATACTTCTTTATTCTATTTGATATGATAACAACACCATTTCATCCAGTGTGTGTATATGACTGCACGTGCATGCACGCCCAAGCTTATGTTCATTTGTACAAGTTCATCCGTTTTGTCCGAGAAACAGAAAGAAGTTTGTGTTATGTTGGTTACTATCAGAAACTGAACTTTGATAAATAGTTTTCCTCTTATATTTGCTGAAATTTGCATTATAATTCGCTGGCTATTCTCAATATTTGCATAGTTGTTGGGCAGAATTATTCGTTTCATGGTATTTTTCTTATCCGCTATCCTTCTATCTAGACAAGCATGTGCATGCTTTTCATAATGGATGGTTTTGTTTGCTTATTGAAAAATTCCAGTGCTCTAAATATACTTTTACAAGTTATAACATTGTGATTTTGTTTGCTACTTGGTGCAGTTCTGTATTGAACTATTTCAATTTTGCTCCTGCTCCTTTTGAAAGATTTTCAATGAAACAAGCTACGGTCAGTATAACCTTTTGTAATTGTTTTTTGGGGAAATCATTCTATGATGCTTTGAGATATTACCTACAAATTTGCGTCTCATTTTACAGGTTGAGATCCATGAACTAAATGTTGCCCAAATATCATACCGCCTCCTTCTTATGGAACCTGAAATTTTCTCTAAGCTTTGGGACTGGTCTTGTTTTCTTGATCTCGTAAAAGAGCCACAAAAACCAGACTTGTTATGGTCTGGGGTGCAGATATTAGGAGTTGTGCTAAAGTTAGGTTTTAGAGCCACGGAAAGTTTGAATATTGTGGCTGACAAAGCATTTGAATGTCAATTGCGGTCAGTATTGTTAATTTGATTTTTTGGCTGCCTGTTGTACTTAAAAAGTTTAATTGTGGTGCTTGTTTAATGACAATTTTCAATTTGGTGTTTTCAGTTGGGAAGAGTTCTGTCGAGACACAGCACTAGAGAAAGCTGCTTGGTTTGTTGATTCAGCAGACCATATGTCTGGTTCTACAGATAGAAGCATGGATTTCAATCAAGCGAACTGTTTAAAATCTTTCAGATCTAATCATCAGGCTATTAGCTCACCAAATCTTCATGAGTTGCAGCCACCTTTAAGGAGTCAACGGCGTTATACAAGGTTCTAAGTCATATTTCTGACTTCTTTTTTCTGCTATTTATAATTTGTTTTCACATTTTAACATGATTATAGTTTAGTTACTTCCCATTATTGTGCTTGAACTTTTTAAAGTGCTCTGCCTTTGTTTATTTGTTGTTGCATCTCTTTGGTAAGTCTTACTGATACACCGTATTTTCAGTTGTACTACCAATGCCGCTTAAATTTTGGTATCTTCTGTATTTTTAGGGATGGAATGTCATTAAGTAGTACTTTCATATTGACCTCAGCGGTGAAGCAAAGTTACCAGAGAGTTCTCTTGGCATCTAGTCAGAAGTGGCCTGTCCTTTTATATGGTCCCTCTGGTTCTGGAAAATCTGCCCTCATTGCCAAGCTGGCTGAGGAAAGTGGAAACAAAGGTACTTTGTATAATTTACCCTTTTTTTTGTTCGCCCATGTCTATGAGTTGGATTTGGTTGAGCATGTCTACATGGAAGATCATATCTTCCAAACTTTCTTTTTCTTTTCTTTCCTTTTCTTTTCATTTCCTTTTTCCTTTTTGTGTGTGGTAGCTTGTCAATACTTGCTTTGTGCCTTTGTGGAAGATGGTAATCAAGTATTTCTTTGTATATATGTTATGGCAGCATTGATTGACGTTCTAGGTTTTTATGTTTTCAGTCAAAATAACATACTTGAGGACCCAAATACTGTTTATAGAAGAAACGGTAGGCAAGCTAGCTGATTTGCATCCTGTTAGGCTTTCAATCAGCTATGCACTTGCTATGTGTTTGTTTGATTTACTAGTCTTGTTTAAATAAATTGCCTTATTATTTTATTTGGCTTTTATTGCATTTTATCGTGAACTGTTATTGATTTTGGTTGGAATGAAGAACCTTTGTCGTGTTTTTGGTTACTTTGACTGTAGAAGTCCTTAGTTTCCTTTTTTAGAATATATGAAAAATATCCCATAATATTTGGCTTGTATTTTTTGTTGTTTAGAATATCTTAAATAATCCTTTAGGATTTATTTCCACATATGGAGCTAATGTGTGATAACCATCCAGCTACGTATCTCACAATATTTGGCCATGTGGAACTTATGTCTGATAATCATCCAGCTTTGCATCTCTCCAATCCCGTCTTACCCAAGCCTCTAGAAGTTGATTATCATTTTATCAAAGAAAGTTTTTTCGGGCATCATCATTACTGATATTTTCACTAAATCCTTTGGGTTTTAGGATACTATTGAACACATGTTTTAAGTTGGATGCATATGATCTACCCCTTTAGCTTGAGGGCTATTATTGTGCAAGAACTATTTCCTTGTTATCCTATTGTTATAGTTTCCCTATTTAGTATGACTAGGCATGGTAGTCAAAATCCCGATTTTAATCCCTTAGTCTAACGATTATGTGGTTACAGTGCAGATTAAAGCCTGTCTCACAATTGTAACAAAAAAAGTCTGTCTCAATCCTTTTCTGGCTAAATCTGACCTTAAATGCAATTAAGATTGCATCTTATTCACAATTATGCAATTTAACTACGCGACCCCGTTTCACAAAACTCCTTTTTTTTGAGCCACCAAGCCCCCTACTCTCCCTCACTCACATTTGCGAGCCCTCTTCTTTCCCCCACTGCACCCGCGATGAGAGACCGAGACTATTGCGGCACGCACGTAAAGGGGTGGTGTTGGGATTAAGGCGGCTACTGAGGCTGATTTAGTAAGATATTCATATGAATTATGAGTACAACTTTATTTAAGTGTTTCTTGTTATTTACAGTGTTTATGTTGTTGTTTACGCTATATATATATAATAATTTAGGGGAATGCTAACTTACTCCCACTTGATTTTGTGAAGGAGTAAGTTAGCAACCAACACCTTTTCTTTTAGACAAAAAATACCCCCACTTTTTATTTTTAAAAACATTCAAACTTTAGGTTTTTCGGTAATTTTACCTTTCCACCCCTTTTCTCTTTCCAGCTACCCATTTCTCTTCTTAAATATTGTTTTTTTCCACGTTCTGCCACTTTCTTTCCTTCACCATTTTAACCTCCATCACTTAAATTGGCAAAAGATGCAATCTTTCTCTTTCCTTGCCAAGAACCAGCCGTCGTTTGTCTGTTTCTCTGGTTTTCTTGCATAGATTAAGTTACGTGATCTACGAGGAAGGAAAAATTGCACGAGAAAATTGGTGGTAGATGAAATCCCTCATGGCCTTGATTAATTATCCCTCATGTAGTCAACAATGTTCAGTTCCAAAGTCAACAACTTGTAGAAAACAAATTTGTAGAAACCACAATGAGCAGAGGAAGGGGTGTCACTTTATCCCAATAAATGTTGAAGAAGGTGAAAAATGAGGAGAGGGGGCGTTACTTTCACAGAGAAAGGTGGAAGGAGATGATAAATGATGAGAGAAAAGTTGAGATTTAAAATTTAAAAAGTTTGAGTAAGTAAAATTACATTGGTAACCCCACTTTATTGTCTTCAAGGAGAGAGAGTTTTGGAGTTTTTTGTCTAAAAAAAAGGTGTTGGTTGCTAACTTACTCCTTCACAAAATCAAGTGGGAGTAAGTTATCATTCCCCATATATATATATATATATGTATATAAGAATATATAAGAACTTGGCTAGATCTTACGATTATGCAATTTACAATTAGTACTCCCTTCTCGATTAAAGCCATAATCCTGATTTTGATTACCTTGTGACCAAGACTTTGCAACTTTAAGTGTTTCTTGTTATTTACAATGTTTTGTTGTTGTTGTTGTTGTTGTTTATGCTATTTTATATGTATATATATGTATGTTTGCATATATGAATTTTTATGCATGTGTTTGTCTATAAGAATTTTTCTAAATCTTATGATTATACGAAAAACAATTAACACCCCTCCCCGATTAAAGCCATAATCCCAATTTTGACTACCTTGTGACCAAGACCTGGCAACCATGTATATAAATGTCGTACTTATGAATCATGGTAATATCAATTTATTATGTGTAGTACTTCAAGTTTCAAGTCCTTCCTTAAAAGTAGGCAGTTATTCATTAAATTTTAGGAGAACCTATGAGCAGATGTTCTTTTTATTTTTGCTTTCCCTTGCCTGCAGTTTTCTTTCTTCTGTAAATATTCTCCTATTAACAGCATCAATGGCTTTTAATGCATTTTTTGGTAATTTAAATGACGGGGAATTATCTGAATTTGAGTGTATTTTGGGGTCTCATGACATTACTAATCTGTGTTTTCCCTTGGATAAAAGGATTTAGTCCTTTGGTCTTTCTGGGAATCATTTTTGCAAATCTTTTTTTAAGTTCCTCACACATTCTTTGAATAGGGCACTTCTCTTAATAATCTATTGTAGTTGTTGATTTCCATGTCTCCCTCTAAAGTCAAGCCTTTTATTTAGACTTTGTGATTGACAGAACTCTTAATTATGCTGCATATTTTCTATCCCCTGATATTTTTGTGTAATGTTTGGTTTGTGCTTAGAACCTGTCCTGTTCGTACATTGTTTAATTGTTTTTTCTTCATGGCACTTCTTATTTGGTTTTTGGGGTCAATGCTGGCGTGCCTTAGGTCCTTGGACCACTTCTTGAGGGTTGGATTTAATGTCTTTGGTAAAAGGAAGGAGACTAAATTTTGGTCGCAACATGTAGTGTATGCTACAATACGGTGTATTTGGTTATGATTGAATTCTTGAACATTTATGGAGGTTTCTGCACTATGTGGTGCAAAGCATATGGCCTTTTCATGTTTATGTCTTTTTGTTTTGTTTAGGAGGATTTCTTATGCTCTTAACTCTTTGAATTCTTTCTCTTCATTTCAACTTATTTTGTCAGTCTTTTTTTTCTATAAATTGTTGTTTATGCTCTCTTATTTTGCTTTGCAGTTCTGTCTATCCAGATGGATGATCAAATTGATGGTAGGACATTGGTTGGAGGATATGTTTGTACAGATAGGCCAGGGGAGTTTAGATGGCAGCCCGGTTCTCTTACTCAGGTTTTTTCATGACTGTTGCTATCCTATCCAACCAAACAATCAGATGCATACTTTTGAGGTCTGTGCATAAGAAAAATTTGTAAAAGGCTTCTTATTTTTTTTTTCTGTCTTTGAACAGGCTGTGCTGAATGGTTTTTGGATTGTTTTTGAGGATATTAACAAAGCACCATCTGATGTACACTCCATTTTATTGCCTCTATTGGAAGGGGCTGGTTCATTTATGACAGGACACGGGGAGGTGATTTCCTTGCCCATTGCTCCCTTTATTGAATAATATAATTTAATTCATTACTGTTTGTGTTTTAAGTGTGTTGATGCTAAAAAATAGTTCAGTTTTTGTATATTGATTTTGCTATTCTAGTTGTTGGATGTCTAGTATCTATGTTTCTGTTAATTTTGGATAATGTGTTTCCGTTGTTCTTTGTATTGCAAGCATTATGTTGACTGGTAACATAACACGTCAGACCTTTGGAATAGTTGTTTCATGACTGGCTATTATAAGCCCCTATAACCAAGTGGTTTGGAGTTTGATATTTTTGCCCCTGTTCTAAATAAAAAATGTTTTAAACCAAAATTAGGTGAGCAGAGCCTCTATATTATGTTTCATGCTGAACAGGAGTGGGGGGGGGGGGGCTTGTTAGATATAAAACGTTCAGGCGACTTTACTGAACAGTTGAATCTTTTTGAATAGTTGGCTCACAAATCGTTGTACATTTGGTTCCTGATTCTTGAGTTAATCGATTATACTTTAAAATTGGAATGTCCGTTAAAGAAAGATATGTTAATAGAGAAAGAAAAAGGAAATATAACAGATGTCCTATTTAAAAAGAAAAGCAAAAATAGGAAAGCTAGACAAGAATCTAAGCCAATCCTCATTGAAGAGGGCACAGTAGGAAGTTTCAGTTGAAAGTTCTACCCTTATGCTCTGTTCAAATGCATCAAACTGCTATTTATACATGGCACAATTTGTTTGAGTTTTTGATTCTTGAGTTAATCGATTATACTTTAAATTTGGAATGTCTGTCAAAGAAGTATATTTTAATAGAGAAAGAAAAATGAAATATATCGGATGTTCTATTTAAACAGAAAAGCAAAAATAGGAAAGCAAGACATCTAAGCCGATCCTCGTTGAAGAGGGCACAGTAGGAAGTTTCAGTTGAAAATTCTACCCTTATGCTCTGTTCAAATGCATCAAACTGCTATGTATACATGGCACAATTTGTTTGAGTTTTGGTTGATTAGTAGCAATGGAATAATCCTTTGACATTTTCTGTTCTTCCTGGTTAACTGGTGATCATAATATAATAACATATGCATTTTCTGGGTAAGTGATGCATGTCTTACCAGAGGTGCTAGAAGATTTTATTTTGTCTATTTTATTTTTATTCCTCTGTAGTGGTCATTACCAATTGTGTTTTGAATAGAAGAGAAAGAGTAAAATGAAAAAGAGGAGAGGTTATGTCAATGACCACTACAGAGGAATAAAAAGTTGAATTGAGAACATTTTACTAGGGTAGGTGGGCCTGTGCATTCTCAAACGAGCTTTTGCGTGAGGGCCGAGGGGCGTGTTAGAAACAATAAGATAAAACCATTCATGTGGCTCTTACTTAAGCTTTTGGGATAAAAGGCTGTTTGAGACAAACAAACAAAAATAATAGCAATTTTAATTTCTTAAGGAATATAATGTTTTAATTTATTTTTCCTAGTAAAGGAGTAAACTATTCTATACATTCATAACTCATTATTTCTTTCCCGTTTCATCCAACCAAACAAGTGGATAGAAAATTGTAGTTTTCTTTCTCTTCATTTTCAACCATTCGAAGCAAACTGTAAAATCCACATATTTTTTTTCACTATTTTCTTTCTATGCAGTTTCTTTCCTCTCATTTTGTTTTACAAACCAAACTAGGAATGATTGTTCAAGCATTACTTATTTTACAGGTAATAAAGGTGGCAGAAAATTTTAGATTGTTTTCAACAATTGCTGTTTCTAAGTTCGACTCATCTGAGATATCAGGTTTTTACTTTTACCCTTTCAATCATTGTTTTATTTAATATGTTACTATTGTTGTAGTGATTGATATCATGGTTTTTATTTGTTTAATTTCTCATAAATTTTATTTGGAGCGCTAACTGCTAACATTGTGTAACTCAACTTGATGTTGTGCCTAAACTAAATTGGTGATTTAGTAGAGATCCTTTCAAGTGAGTATTGGATTTGGGTATAAGAAAGAGACCAAAACTCTGGCAGTGTGTGATAATTGGTAAATGCAATCCTTTGATGCACTTGGCCGAAACACAATGCATACGTTTTTGAGTCTCTTCTGCCCTTGGCTGTTTCAAGGGCAGCTCTGCTGCATTTTAGATCAGCAATATTAACAAACCATGAAAACAATATCAACAGTTTCCATATTTAGGGTGCGTTTGGGTAAAATGGAATAAGCATTTATCATATAAGGGCATCATAAGCTTATTTGAGAAACTTGTGTAGTTAATGAAAGTACAATTAAAATAGCTTCTAGGTGAGTCATACGCTTATCCAAATACTTATATAAGTGCTTATGTTATAAGATAAAGTCAAATTACGTGTCTTGAAGGGATTCTGCGATTCTGCTAATAATGACTCTTACCATAGCAGTCCGGTTGCTGTATTTGCAATATTCTGCCGCCGTGCCCGACTGGGCTAAGGGTGCTGTAACTTTTGTATCTTAGAACTTCAAGCGACTAAATTTGGACCAATATATACGCATAAACCTGAGATGACCATAGTCATCTGGGTTTCATTCCCTGTCCACTTCTTAATAGGCTGCAAGAGGGAATAGGCTTGTTAGAAATCCTAAGTTAGAACCACACAACACCACAAAACCTTAGGCTTAAGGCAATGGGTGTGTGTGTTCTTTATTATATATGCACTTGTGCACTTGCTAATATAAGCAATGTGGGACTTCTTTGAGTCACCACTTTATTATCTCTATTAAGGCTGACCAAGTGAAGTTCTCTACAGAAGAAAATCACGATTGATTGTGCCCTTATGGTATCCAAGAATTATTTTTTTGGAAATATGTTGTTCGAAATACAAACAACCGAAAATCTAATTTCTGGCTATTAGAGTGAGAGAGAATGAACCTAGATAGAGAGTAAATCTGGAAAGTGATTGTGTTGATTGAAGTCTGAGTAGTGTGTTACAATCTATATAGATTATGCTTGATTACATACAGTTTTATCAAATATCCTGCATGGTGGTTTCTCATGGTGGGTTTTTGGCTTTCCGGCATGGCTGATATCCCGCCATATGGGCGTCATTTCGGCCATATTTCGCTATATTCCGCCATTATTTGTCATGTTTGGTGGGATTTTGGCTTTCCGCCTTGACCCTCTATCCGCAATTAACAACACTGATTACATAGTAGATATATATAGATGCTACCTTTTGATCCTGGGAAAATGATGTTGTTATTGTTTTTGAAATATAATCATATTTATCTATATTTTGGATTATTAACTAGATGCTGACTTTTTTGTACTATAAGGTCAATATTCACTTAGTGTCCTTTGGAGAAAAGTAATGATTCAGCCACCAGGTAATGATGATTTGCACGAGATAGTCAAAGTGAATTATCCTGATTTGGAGCCTCTTGCAGGAAAACTCATAGGTAGTGATGTGATACTTTGTTAATATGTAGCTTCTCATGATTTATTTTTAACTATAAGAAGTAATTCGCCGTCTTATCTTTTATTTCCTCGCTATAAATCATCTCTATACATATTTTCCGCAGAAACCTTTGAAACGGTTAACTCTATTTCCATGCCTCAAATTGCGGGTCATCTTGGCAGGTTCTCGTTAAGGTATTCAGAGTAATTTTACTCTGCATGTGATATTTTGCCATTTTTTTTTAATTGATGCGACTTTCGATTCTCAATGGCAGGGATCTCCTTAAATGGTGCAAAAGGATCGCGGGTTTAGGTTTTAGCTTTGATGGTAGCTTGCCAGAAGAGAAATGTAATTCTGTGTGTAAAGAGGTTTGTTTATTTGTTTGTTTTTCTTACTATTCTCTTATTATCTAATTCATAGAGCCAGTTCATGTGTAGCTTGTCTTGTATTTCAGGCTATTGATGTATTTGCGACCTTTTCAACATCTTTAAAAAACCGGTTGTTGATAATGAAAGAGATAAAAAAGTTGTGGAAAATACGAGATTCTGCTGTTGAGGCCCTGTATCCCCCGGACAAACCAATAATTCAGGTTTTACTTAGAAAAAATTGAACCTTTTCTTCTATATTTTGGCACATCGCCTTCTCATTTGCGGTGGTAAAATGCAGGATTTTGTTACAGAGTTAAGAATAGGCCGGGTTTCTCTTCAGTACACTAAAAAACCTGTAAGTAGAGTTAGTTGAATTCAAAATTGAAAAAATGATACAGTTTTAGTAGAAAGGTCTTATTGTTCTTGACTTTGCTTTATATTTCATGTCCAGTTACCTGAAGGTAAAAAACATTTTGTTGAGATCCGTAGATCTCTGTATGCATTAGAGAGCATAGCTAGCTCTGTCAAGTATAATGAGCCTGTACTCTTGGTTGGAGAAACTGGTACTGGGAAGACCACACTTGTCCAAAATTTGGCTTCAAGGCTTGGTCAAAGACTTACTGTTTTGGTATGTTACATATTTAGATTTCTATTTTATTTTCTCTTTGATTTGAAATTGGATTAGAAATTCGCTCTAGTGACACATGTTGCTTTGGTTTTGTGTCCAGAACATGAGTCAACAAAGTGATGTTGCTGACATACTAGGAGGGTTCAAGCCTGTAGATGCACAGTTTGTGTATTTCCCTCTTTATAAGGAATTTGAAGATCTCTTTTCCAGGACATTTTCTATGAAGGTATTTATTTTTGTTTTTTATTTGTATTTTATGTGTAATTTTGTTAATATGTTAAATGTTTTGATGCTGAACAGGGAAATGTAGACTTTCTTAGACACCTACAGGAGTTTTTATCTCGTAAGAATTGGGAAATGCTACTTAAAGGGTTTAGGAAAGGAGTTGAAAAAGCAGTTGAGCTTATAAGAACTGGACCATCTAAAAAGCGTAAAAGGCCATTAAAAGAAGAAAAAATCCAAGCTTGGGAAAGATTTTCTATGAAACTTGAAAGTATCTATCAAAGTAATCCATCTTCGGGGATGATGTTTTCTTTTGTAGAAGGAAGTTTTGTTACTGCTCTTAGAAATGGTGAGTGGATTTTGCTTGATGAGGTGAATTTAGCTCCTCCAGAAACGTTGCAAAGAATTGTCGGTGTTCTAGAAGGGGAAAATGGGGCTCTATGTTTAGCTGAAAGAGGTGATATTGATTATATACACCGTCATCCAAACTTTCGTATATTTGCTTGCATGAATCCTGCAACAGATGCAGGGAAGCGGGATTTGCCCTTTTCTTTGAGGAGTAGATTTACTGAGTATTTTGTTGATGATGTTTTGGATGATGATGATTTAAGTCTATTTATTAGTCGGTTCATCAAGGAAGATCATAAAAATAATGATGTTGTTTTGGATCGTTGGCGAGTGAATAAAATTGTTTGTTTTTATAAGGAATCAAAAAAGGAATCTGAAGAGAGGCTGCAGGATGGTGCTAATCAGAAACCTCAATACAGTTTAAGATCCCTTTATCGTGCTCTAGAGTATACTAGGAAAGCAAAGAAAAAATTTGGATTTGAAAAGGCATTATATGATGGCTTTAGTATGTTTTTCCTCACGATGTTGGATGGACCTAGTGCTAAAATAATGAGGCAAAAGATACTGTCCCTTCTGTTAGGGGGTAAGTTGCCTTCACATGTGGATTTTGTTAGCTATTTGGATACCTTCAACTCTGATGGATATTCAGGGAGGTATGTTCAAACTAAAAGTATCCAGGAGCATCTCGGAAATTTGGCCCGTGCTGTTCTAATAAAGAGGTACCCTGTTCTCCTACAGGGACCCACATCTAGTGGAAAAACTAGCCTTGTTAAGTACCTTGCTGCAACAACCGGACATGAGTTCATAAGAATCAATAATCACGAACACACTGATTTGCAAGAGTATCTTGGTTCTTACATAACTGATGCTAGTGGGAAGCTTGTTTTTAATGAAGGTGCTTTGGTTAAAGCTGTAAGAAATGGTTACTGGATTGTACTGGATGAGCTTAACTTGGCTCCATCTGATGTATTGGAGGCTTTAAACCGATTACTTGATGATAACAGAGAGCTTTTTGTTCCTGAACTGCAACTGACGATTCAAGCACATCCAGACTTTATGCTTTTTGCCACTCAAAATCCACCTACGCATTATGGTGGGCGTAAAATGTTGTCTCGGGCATTTCGCAATCGTTTTGTGGAGATTCATGTTGAGGAAATTCCTGATGATGAATTGAGCCAAATATTGTGTGAGAAATGTGAAATTCCCCCAAGTTATGCGAAAATAATGGTTGAAGTCATGACGGAGCTTCACTTGCAGAGACAGAGTAGCAGAGTCTTCGCTGGTAAACATGGATTCATAACTCCTCGAGACTTGTTTCGTTGGGCTAATCGTTTCAAGATGTTTGGTAAGACTAAAGAGGATTTGGCCGAAGATGGGTATTATCTTTTGGCAGAAAGGCTACGGGATGAGAATGAGAAGTCTGTTGTTCACAAAGCTCTATGTAAGCCTCGCCGGGTTGAGAATGAGAAGTCTGATGTTCACAAAGCTCAAAGTAAGCATTGTCAGGAAGAGCTAAACATAAAAAATTTGTATAATCAGGTACTCCTTTATTTATTTATTTATGCATTTGTTACTTGTCTGTGGTTAGCTAGGGAGCTGTTGGTTTTGTTACAATTATGCTGCCCCTGGTTTTCACATGATTATGGCTTTTGAGTTCTGGTTCTGCATTAATATCTATTATGAATAAAATATTTTGAAGGGAAGTTCACTGTGTGTATGATTTGCTTGACTTGCTACGGCGAAGTGCATACTTAGTCTGCAAATTTTATCTTGGCATGAAATGATCAATTTAAGCTTTTTCGAGTTTATTATTCTGGAATTTTTGTCAATTATTCTACTTGGCATTTGTTTTTAATTTTTTTCTCTTTTCTCATACAGCATTCTTGCTTAATTGGGGAAAGTTCAAAGGGTCTTGAGAGGTACAGCTTTAATATTTCCGTTTCCATCTGGTCCTAAATCGTTTGTTTACCATTTCTTACTGATGGTTTGGCATATGCAGGGTAATCTTGACCAAAAGTATGCAGAGGTTATACTTCCTTTTGGAGCGCTGCTTTCAATTACGTGAGCCTGTTCTGCTTGTTGGGGAAACAGGTGGAGGGAAGACTACTGTCTGTCAGTTGCTAAGTGCTCATTTGAAGTTGAAGTTACATATCTTGAACTGTCATCAGTATACTGAAACATCTGATTTTATTGGGGTTAGTTTTCTCATGCTTTTCTTTTATTGTTCTTTAAAGGACTTTTAATATACTACTATTATTAGCAGAAGTTTTGACTATAAAATGTTATCCAGGGGTTTCGTCCTATTCGAGAGAGATCCAGACTGATTTCTGAGTTTAAAGACATCCTTGAACAGTTGAAGAAACTAAAGGCTTTTACATACTATCCTGAAAACCTTGTGAGTGCTGTGCATATATTTTATTTGTCGTTTTACATTCCTTTAAAGAACATGAGTTTTATGTTGACTTCTGCATAATTAATTGTTGTCCTAATTTTGCTGCAATCAGAGCTCTTTTTCCCTCTATTTAAATATCCCGCATTATGCTTATAAAAAATGCTGACTAGTCATTTCCCTCTACAGCTTGTTTCTTCTGACATAGATCAAGCTTCTTCAACTATTAAATCGCTGAGTGATATGATATGTAAATATAAAGAAGGCAAAGTTTGTATTGCTGATGTCAACAGTGAAGATTTATACGATTTTGAGCAGTTAAAATTGAAGCTTGAGGTGTTGCATCAAAAGTGGCAGAGCATATTTGTGTGGCAGGATGGTCCCCTTGTAAGAGCAATGAGAGACGGTGATCTCTTTCTTGTAGATGAGATTTCCTTGGCTGATGATAGTGTCCTTGAGAGATTGAATAGTGTGCTGGAGCCAGAAAGGATGCTAGTAAGTTATCGATGCATATAAGTATTTCTTTAATTTGCTGCTTAAGCTGCCTTCGAATCTAGCTTTCTAGTTCGTGGTGTATTAAATGATAGTTTTATTCTTTTATCTTCCAATTGGTTTAATGATGATTATGTTTACTTTTATATTGAGATATATTAAATGTACATGAAATTAATTAAAAGATGGTTGTAGCTTCTTTTCCCTGCCTGCTTAATGGAGGTATTGATGGGAACAAAGGGGGAAGTCCTTAATAGGAAAACCAGAGAAAGAGAAAAAGATTTGCATATGAAATATTCACTATGAATTGTTAACCGATACAATGAGGATTGAATCCTTATATAGGATTGAAGAAGCTTGCTCTACAAGCTAAACTAACAGCTAAGCTAACTCTAACTGAATGGTAACAACCTCTAACAGAATTGACAGCTGTTCCTCTAACAGAATTGACAGCTGTTCAAAACAGAATTAACAACTGTGTCCAGCTGGCATTCCAGCTGGCACACACACACTAAGCATAACCAATATTTTCATATCACCTATATACTCTAATAGTCCTTTGTTCTCTGGGAGGGGATATGTTTCTTGATGGTTTGAGAGTTCTATTGAGCTAGTGTGAGAAGAAATATTATTGAAACTTAGGAATAGAGTTTGCAAAATAATTGAGGATAAGGTATCTCCCCTAACAAGAGTTTGCATATATTCTAGCGCTATCCATTAAAAAGCAATGTTTTGTGTGCAAAAATAGTAGTTTCTTAAATGATAATGAACAGAAGTGATTGCTTATGTCTATTACTTTTGTGAATTGCTGGTAATATATATTTTCTGCATAATTGCTTACTTGTCAGCATTTGGTTTCAATATTTTCAATCTGAGTGTTTCTTTGTGGCTGCAGTCTTTGGCTGAGAAAGGAGGGCCTGCGCTGGAGAAAGTTGAAGCACATTCGAATTTCTTTGTTCTTGCTACGATGAACCCTGGGGGTGATTATGGCAAGAAAGAGTTGTCTCCAGCATTACGAAACCGGTTCACAGAGATATGGGTTCCCCCTGTTAATGATCTAGACGAGCTTCAAGAAATTGCTCTTAAAAGGTATCTTTAATTCAGTATTAGAATATTATTGCTTATATAAACATACATTTTATTTCGGTTGTGTTTGATTTTTTTGCAGAATTTCCAACTTAGGTCCCGCTTATCAACAAAGACTATCACTCATTGTTAATACTATGGTTAGTTTTTGGGAGGTAAGTTATTTGTAGATTTACTATTTATGCCAGTATGTTTTTCTCCTGTGTAAAATAATCGCTACTGAGCTGATATGGATGTTATACCGAATTATCTTTTTCTTTGTCGTTTGTGTTCTATATATTTTCCCCAATGCCTTGTAAGCAATTATCTTCATAGGTGCACTTTGGGGATTTGTGTCATTATGTAACACTAACACCATCTTTAGGCGTTTCTTGCCTATTCTTTGTGATTTATGCATCGTTTGTTCTGGTACTGACTTTCTTTTTTTACCAAACCTATAATTTTTCATTGTTTTAGAATTTGTTTTTTCCCTTTAATGTTTAATTTAGTTTTTATGATATTCCCTTTTTTAATTTTCTTTCACATGTCTTACAGATCGAATTGTATTTTGGTTTGTTTATGTGGTATCTGCTTATGGTCTTTTGCTGGAGTTGATCTGGATTTTTAATGGCTCCTTCCATTTTCTTCCTTTTTTTTTTTTATCTTAATATGTACTTTGCATGTATATGCTATATAATTACATTTGAGTGCTGCTATTCTACTATTTTGTTGTTTTCTGCTGTGGTCATTAATGTTTTGATTTCGCTTATACTAATATTATTCATTTGGCATTTATTATTCCTATATTTTTCAGTGGTTCAACAAATTACATCCGGGAAGAATGCTTACTGTTAGAGATCTCATTTCTTGGGTCGCGTTTTTTGATGTTACGGTAGAAAGATTAGGACCTGAATATGCACTTCTTCACGGAGCATTTCTTGTTTTGCTTGATGGCTTAAGTCTAGGTAAGTTTAATTTGTTAATAATTTTATCACCTCTTCAACTTCTCTTATTTATTATGAAGTACTATGTTCATTTAACTAAAAATTCTATTCATTATTTTAATTAGATATTGAAGCTGATGCATGACTATGTTTTTACTCGAATAATTGCTCCCTGTGTTGAAATAGTCAAGAATTTATGTCCAAGCTAGAATAAATTTAGTATCTTGTGTGTTTGGGTTGCACAAGGAGTTAAAATTCTTTTGGTATTGCTTGGTTTAATGATCGAATTTTTTTATAATATTGTCAGCGAAGTTTTAAAATCAAATATATAAATTTAATCATTTATTATGATTTTATTATTGTTGTGCTTGTGATAACGGGACTGGGGTAGTGGCGGAGATGGTGCTGGTGTTTAGTGCTGACTGCTGACACGGTTATCAATGTTGAACTGAAATGGCCGTAGGTGTTATGTCAAATGCGTTTTGTGTTTTTATTATTCATCATTAACATCAAAGTGCACATAACTTCATCTCCATACACTAGTAGCTGCTGGGGTACAAAATGAAGAAGTTATTGCCTAGATTGATTCTAGTAATTGTGCATTCAGGAGAGAGTATGCTTTAACACTTGAATGTACCTACAACCATTGGTGGGGATAAAGTTTGTACCGTATTTTGTAAAATGTCATGTTTTAGGCTTCCAAGATACCGCAAGTAGGAACACCTAAATTGTGTAGACATGAATTATATTTTATGATATGCTTTTAAGTCTAATGATTTGAGTCTTTATGCTTTATTTCCCTTTCTCTTTCTCTATGTTTTGACATTTTCTCTACTTCTCAGGGACAGGAATGTCAAAAATTGATGCTGCAGAGCTAAGGGAGAGATGTTTGTCCTTTCTTCTCCAAAAGCTGAGTGTATGTTTCTCCCCTCGTTATTCATCAAATATTTGCTTTCCATCTCCCCATCTTGAATTCTTGATGTGCCCAATTAGGTTAAAATAATTATATAGTCTTATGATAGTGGATGAGGTTCTGAATATTTTATCATTCTTTACACAACTTTAATATATAATTATATACATAGTTACAGCAGATCTTTTTTATCACATTAGTATAAATTGACATATCTATACATAGTGTATTACATAGTAATGTTTTGTTAGTATTCCTCTCAATGAAGCTTTTATAGGATATAAGGTAAAATACATAGGAGTTCGCGTTATTGATGGAAATCAGAGCTATATTTTAGTGCCATTTACTGCTTTTACTTGTGTTTGCTTTAGCTTTTGCATAAATCTTTGCATCTGTTATATTAACGGTTTTTACACCAATGCTAAAATCTAACTGGATATTTATCCATCAAAACTTTGGGTTCGCTTTTAACCATTTAAACTGATTGGTTTAATATGATAACGTAATACAATTAGTCATTCTGAAATACTTAATTGTCAGTTGGTTCAACCTGGTTGTGAATTGATATTGTTATAAATCTGGAACCATAACTGAACAAGTGTCCGAGTCATGGTCTGACTGGTCTGGTTATTTTACACCTAGATATGTGAGTGTTTTAAGCCTCTGGAAAATTTTCTATGTGGTGGTATTCTTTTATGGGTGAATTCATTGTATTGCTTAATCGCTTTTGGATATAATACTGTGTGGAGATCTTTATTAGGATCATTCTTTTATAAATGCTTTTTCCTCGAACTTGTCCACTTTTCGCATAAATTTCTATTCCTGAAGTTTCTCATTTAAACTTACCTTTTCTAACTGGTAAATTGAAGAGCCTATTGGTTTTATTTGTTTCCTTCATTTCCGTTCCAATTTAGATAGGAGTGTTGAGCTATTGATTATTTGGATAGTGAATTACCATAAGGGCTCTAAGTTTCTTCCTGAATCTTCAGTGCAATGATATTTAATCCTTGAAAATCCACTTTTGAAATCTAACTCTCCTCAGGTTAAGTCCGTTGGTAGAAGCTGTGACCTTGGAGGTTATTATGTGGTCTGACGCCCTCTTAAAGGTGCTGTTATTGTCTACTGGCCTAAGCTGGAATGTCTTAAAATGTGTTTTAAATCCCGAATAGCATTGGGTAGCGCCACCCCATAAAAGCTGTAGTGGTACAGTGCATTGCAGGATGCCCGCCATGCTGAAAATTTTATGTAGTTTATTTAATTTACACTATTTACATTTATAGATGTTCAAAGTGTTTTTGGTCTAATTTGATCTCATCATGATATTTGTTACTGAGTTCTTGGCATCTGTTTGACTAGATTTGGATTTGTTTGCCATTTTCGAACAAACTGAAAGCTTAGCAGCTCTAATTTTAGGGGGAGCATTGGAATTGAATGTTATTGCACATGTATTACTTGTTAGGTTTATATTACATATTAGATTTAAAAGAACTGAGTACGCATGGCATTCTTGTAATTAATACTCTATAATACATACCCTTTGTGGGCTGATAACACACTGGGTTTTGCCTTGAATCTTTTCTAACTTCAATAGCACTCAACATTATCCATGTACCACTCTTATGTGAAATAGTTACTCAATTTTTTTAAGTTCTGGTCCTGTGTTTGGAGCAGCTCTTCTGAAAGTTTCTGTATTCATGTTCCTATAGTGTATTTAGTTGGAGTGGATGCTCATATATGTTTTTTTTGAATGATATCCATATGACTTCCAATGGGAACTGTTATTTTTTATGGTTTTTTGTTGGTTCTCTTTCTATTATTATTCATAGAAAATAGTTGTAAATTGTGCCTGAATTTTTGCTACAGGTTGATGAAAGCAATTTGTTATATTCAAAGCTTTCACAAATGGAAAACTACGGTTGGGGTGAATTTGGCAGAACTGAGGATGTGTCACATAGTGATGATAAGCATTCTGATGATTTATTTGGAATTCATCCGTTTTATATCAAGAAAGGTGATGATATGATACCATTCTACTCATATGTGGTTTAGTTTTATTTGCTGTGTACTTTGTCATGGTCTATCTTGCAGAGTTTGGTCCAAATAGTTTTTATGTTGGACATATCATCATCAAGCAACTGTATTTATTAATGTAGTTTATGCTGTTAAAGAGGATTAATTACAATGCTTTGCAGTATTTTTTTCCTTTTTGCCTTATGTGGCTTATTCTGTGTGATTTTCGGTTAATGCTTGTAGGTTTTGGAAGTTGTGAGAATGGTGGTTTTGAATTCAAGGCACCAACTACCCACAGAAATGCCTTGAGAGTTTTGCGGGCTATGCAACTTCCAAAGCCTGGTATGTTTCTTTTGCATTTGGGTTTCCTTTATTCTGTCAGCAATTTGTTGTTATAGTTCTATCATCAATTTCATATTGAAATCATTATATTTCTAAGTTAATTGAATGCTGGTTTACAGTTTTACTGGAGGGTAGTCCAGGTGTTGGTAAAACAAGCTTAATCACTGCCATGGGAAAGGCTTCTGGGCACAGAGTTGTGCGGATTAATTTATCTGAGCAGGCTAGTCATAATTTGCTCAGTTTTGTTTCTGTCATGGCAAAGACCTTATTTTGTGTATTTATATATCTATATGTATTTTTGGTGCAGACTGATATGATGGATTTATTGGGGTCTGATTTACCAGTGGAAAGTGATGAAGGAGTGATGTTTTCTTGGTCCGATGGCATTCTACTGCAGGTTGATTTGTCCTTGAATTAAAATCATCATATTAAAATCTGCTTTTGATTTGAACTAAACATCAACCTACCTCGTTTCTGCAGGCCCTGAAGGAGGGCTGTTGGGTTTTACTGGATGAGCTTAATCTTGCCCCACAATCTGTTTTAGAGGTAAATTAACGACAACTTTTAACGTCTATTTCTTCCTCTTTTTTTTTTTTTCTTCCTTTTTGTCACTTCATTTTCAAGGAGTGGTATTACATTTTTCCACCTTAAATATTGCTTCTTTCTGTGTTTTGTCTTCTACTCTTTGTTGGAGAAAGGGTGAGGGCCTTACTAAGTTACCAGTTAACAGTATAGTTTGTAATGAAGTTCTTTGAATCAGGGTTTAAATGCTATTCTGGACCACCGAGCTGAGGTGTTTATACCGGAGCTGGGTAAGACTTATAATTGTCCACCATCATTTAGAGTTTTTGCCTGTCAGAATCCATCACTTCAAGGCGGTGGACGGAAAGGTCTTCCAAGATCTTTTCTTAATCGATTTACCAAGGTATTGTGATGGTATCTTATTGTTGTTTATAGCTGAACTTCTTATAAGTTGAAAGGAGGACTTTCGAGCATGCAAAACAGAAAAATTGAAAATCCTGTGACTGGTTTAATGAATTAGTAATTGAAATTCTGTAAAACATACAACCAACTTTAAATGACTCCCTTGTTTCCAAGCAAAATGTGATGCTTGAAATGGAATTTCTTGATGTTAATTAACATGTTCCTGTTTCCCAGAATTTTTCCTCTTTTGTCTCTGATAAATTATGTTCCCACTATGTAAGATTTATCAATTCAGTGTTTTTTGGTTATTGGCTTCAGGTATACATGGATGAGTTAGTTGATGAAGACTATCTATCCATTTGCATATCAAAATTTTCAAGTATCCCTAAGCCTTTAATTTCAAAGATAATCTTATTCAATAAAAGAATGCATGAAGAAACTATGCTGAATTCAAAGTTTGCGAGGGAAGGCTTCCCATGGGAATTCAATCTTCGTGATGTGTTTCGATCTTGTGAGATAATTGAAGGTTTATTATTTCTATTCCTGGCACTTCTGCTTTTCTGTTTCCTCTTTTTATTTCCAATATCCCAGGAAAGTCATTCCCTAGTACTCCAATATTGCTTTATATTTTATTTAGGTGCACCAAAGTATTTGGGAGAACATTCATTCTTGAACATTGTCTACATTCAAAGAATGCGCACGGAAGCTGATCGCAAGGAAGTGTTACGGATCTTCAAGGAGGTATTTGAGGTGACACCGTTTATAAATCCATATCCTCGTGTTCATCTCAATTCAGATAATTTAGTTGTGGGAAGTGTTACTATTAAGAGAAGTCATGCCCAACCACATATTGCCTCAGAAAGTCATCTCCTGATATTGCCTGAAATTCGTCAAAGTCTGGAAGCTGCTGCTCAGTGTGTTGAGCGTCAATGGTTATGTATCTTGATTGGACCTTCTTCCTCCGGGAAAACTTCGCTGATAAGATTACTTGCTAACCTAACAGGCAATGTAGTTAATGAAATAAATCTTTCATCTGCAACTGATATTTCTGAATTACTGGGATCTTTTGAACAATATGATGCTTTGCGTACTTTTCGCACTGTTGTTGCTCAAGTTGAGCGCTATGTTAATGAGTACTGCAGTTTGCAACTGGAAGCTTCAAAGGAAGTTATTTTTAGGGAGAGAGATTTACATAACAAATGGATTGTTTTCCTGTCTGGCGTGAAATTTGACAGTTTGGCAGCTTCTGCTTCTGATTATTTTGAAACTTGGCAGAAAATAATTTGTTCTCTTAGTTTGTTAGCTGAAATCATTAAACAACTAAAGTTGATTGTAGAAAAGAACTCTCTCCCCCTATCTTATTCAACTGGGGAGCTTGACTTGGCCTTGCAAACGATACAGAAGCTCGAGGCAGACGATCAGATAAGGTTGGTTTCAACAAAATTTGAATGGGTTACTGGATTGCTGATTAAGGCTATAGAGCAAGGGGAATGGATTGTCTTGGACAATGCAAATCTATGTAATCCCACGGTATGTGATGCTTGTATTTAATAATGTTGTGGCAGTTCATGCTTTTACAGTTTACTTCGCTGGAGCAAAATCATATTTTTCTGTAGTTGCATTTAAATAATGCTTATCAGTTTTTATGTGCTAACTAATCTGTGTTGCTCTTCGGTTGGGTGTGTGAATTAAAAATTCGTATCAAGCTTAACTGGGTCCGTAAGATTTCCCCCCTTGACCGAAGTATAAATAATCTGATCATGTGGTTTTTCAAATTCTTCTTGCAAGATCAGTGTCATAATTTGTTGTTAATTGTAATTGCATTTGAATTAGTCAAAATCATCTGTTGAAAGTTACTGAGTTGTGTAAGTCTGTATCTATTTAATTCTTTTATTATTTTTTCATGCTAGGTTCTTGATAGGATTAACTCTTTGGTGGAACCTTGTGGATCAATTACGGTCAATGAGCGTGGAATTATTGATGGAAACCCCTTGGTTATCCATCCCCACCCAAATTTCCGCATGTTTCTCACTGTTAATCCCCACTATGGTGAAGTTTCTCGAGCAATGCGTAATAGGGGAGTTGAAATATTTATGATGCAGCCATATTGGGCATTGGATGATGGAAGTGGATACAATTATGAGAATACTGAATTCAAAGATGTGAAAAGATTTCTTATTGTATCGGGTATTCCGATTGCCCAGTTGATTGAATCAATGGCCAAAGCCCACATATATGCTAAAAATAAAGGTTCAGAGCTTAATATTCACATTACGTATCTTGAACTTTCACATTGGGTTCATCTTTTTCTGCAGCTTCTCATGAATGGCTGTCATCCTATTTGGAGTCTCCAACTAAGTTGGGAGCATATATATCTCTCCTCACTGGGTGTTGAAGGGGTGAAAGTAATCAATTATGCGAAAACTACATATTTAGCTGGATATGATTCTTTGGTGTCCCGTCCTTTGGGTTTGCCAGGAGGATGGCCTGTTCCGTTGAGATTAAGGGATTATATATATTGCTCAAAAGAGGCTTCTATCAAGCAGAACTGCATGTATCTGGAGTTTCTCGGAACACAGATTGCATCCCATCAATATCAAATTGCTAGAAGACGGAATGCAACATCTTGTTTACAAACTGCTGGTGATCATTTGAGCTCATATTTGATGGATACGAGGACTTTACTTGAAATTATTTTCCCCAAGTTTTCTACCGAGACGATTTCTGACTCTGAGAGGGAATGTGAATTTGACTCAGATTTGACAAACAAGATGCTATTGTTTGCAGCCTATTGGACAATTGAGCAAGTAACAGAAAGTGATTGGGAGCTTTATCGTCTTAGGTTCAATTGGTTTAGTTCTCAGTTGCAGCCCTTCTGTCAATTCTTTAATAACTTCCTCAAGCTGATGGATCAGTTGATCAAGCATCCTATTTGGGAATACATTTCAAGTCGTGGAAAACTAGATTTTGATTTGCAGTTAATGCCACTATTATCACTTGATATAGTTGATTTGAAAGCATCAAATGGCAAAATTAAGTATCTCTGTAATGCTATATGTTGCTTTGATCCGCTAAGGTTAACTTACCAGCAATGGATGACTGAGAACCTGCATAGTTTTGATGATAAAACCTTTAGTCCGGTTTTGAAGTCTCTTCATATATTGGAAGATGAATTCCTCAATAAACTTGTTTCATCAACTCATATGCTGATTGAGGATCAGACGTTTGATTATAAAATACAGTTATACTCTGACCTTATTCAGGACCATGTATTATTTTGGCAGCACTTCATTTCTAGGAGGTCTGATCACATGATAATTTCTTGGCATTCTTTGGTCAAAGTTGCTGGGAAGTTTATTCATATCTGTCCAGAAGCTGTAAATGATTTTTTGGTAAGCTAAGAATATTATTCTATATTTTCTGTTATTTTCATAAAGTTATTAATTTCCCCCTCTCTTATAGATGGCGAGCGAAAATCTGAAAAGGTTCTCAGAAGAATCCTTGCTGTGGATTCATGGTGGTCACCCATTTTTGCCATCCAATTCTGATGTACATGATAAACATCATCAGCTTTTAAAATTTGTTGAATCACTTTGGCCAAGAAACAGAGCGTCCAGTAATCAAGGTTTACTATTTTTAATTCCCTTGTCTTGTTTCTACAGTGAGAAGTTTTGGAAAAGGAGTTCTTGGCCAAGATATTCCCAACTTTGGAACATTTAACCACTTAGGGTTGATTGAGTAACTGGTTACAGTAGCCACTCTGAACTACATTAACCTGTTAAGTGGTGACTTGTTCTTAAGATGGATTTTTTTGGCCAATAATGTACTTTTCATCATTTTCTAGGTTCTTGCACTGTTGATTTGGTTCATTTTCATTAACTTTATTTTTCTGAAAATATCAGGAATAGTGAGTAGCCATCTTGGTGCATCATTTGATCACGATCTACGCTTTGTTGCGATGCAAGGTATATTGTTGGCATAAATTTTCTTCTCTTATGTGGTTAGATCTTGTTGAAATGCAATGAGCTTGAGCAATATCCTATGGTCTATTTCGCTCTTATATGATAATATCCTTAAGGCATTTTTTGTAAATTTTTTTTCTTGCTAAAGAAATTTTTTGTATCAGTAATTTTCTTGTGGTTTATATTTACATGTTTGTATCATTGAATTATTGAGTGAGTTATCTGTTATTCTTTTTCTTATTCATATTTGGTATAACGTTTAAATATTTATTCTGGATTGATGTGGTTCACTTACTACATATCTGCCTTAACAAAAGACATACATGTGGAACATGACTTAGTTAAACAATCAAACATATGTTTTTTTTAGTATAGATGATTTCTATATGAATATTTGTATGAAAATCATGGTAGATGTTTTGAGAAGTCTTAGCTGAGGGCTTCTATCCTTTTATGGTTATTATTTGTTATAACTTTCATGGTCTTTATGTCTCAGCTTTTATGCTTATATATTATTATTTTTATTATAGAAGATTTCTATATGAATATTTATATGAATCATGGTAGATATTTCGAGAAGTCTTAGCTGAGGGCTTCTATCCTTTTATTGTTATCTTTAATTGTTAACTCTTATCTTAGTGACTCTTCTCAAATCACTTTAGGGAGTGAATGACTCGTCGGGTATGGCGGAAGAAGAATAAGTAATAAATACGACTAGACTTTTAGCTTGAAGGTGGGCTTTAGTCTTTTAACAACCGATCTTGCGACATCAAGTTGTCCGGGCATCGAGTTGCCTTTTTTTTAGTATCCCTTTAGAGCAGAGCGTCTTTCCTATCTCTCCAGTCCCGTCTCTTAGATAGCAAGTCAAAGGAGTGTTGTTTTGGATTGATCAAAAAGAAGAATCTACTTCAACCGATATGCCCTTAGGCACGGCCATACATAACATAGAAATCACATTCGGAAAGGGTGGAAAATTAGCTAGAGCAGCAGGTGCTGTAGCGAAACTGATTGCAAAAGAGGGGAAATCGGCAACATTAAAATTACCTTCTGGGGAGGTCCGTTTGATATCCAAAAACTGCTCAGCAACAGTCGGACAAGTAGGAAATGTTGCTCTGCTCAAGGAGTAGGTCAAAGCTTTTTTATAAGAAAAAAAAAGGCTCGTCCATGCCCAATCCCAATGGACAAACCTCTGATCTGCCCCTAGCTCTATAATCCACCCGTCTTCCCCAGTCCCTGAAAGCCCTCCTATCCGTCGGCCTAGCCCTCTTTCTCAACTCGAGTCTGAAAACTTTAAGGGTCTTTATATCTCAGCTTTTATGCCTATATATTTATTATTTGTTATGGTTGCATTTATTTTCTTTACAATGAAAAATCCATTGAAGATATGCTCAGAAGGCTACATCTTTAAGTTTTCAGTAATAAAGTTTCTGGTTTTATCCCTGTATGTTGATGTTCAAATGTCATTTTATTTAGTTTTGATTTATTGTTCATCTCCTTATTTGTGAATGCCTCGTATTGTTAGAGAAACTCAGAATTGTAAAAAGTGTTTATCATTGATGATTGAAAAGCTAATGATACAAGAGACTGATTACAACTTATATAGAACTCTATAGCTTGTTCAACAAGCTTAACAAACTCAAACTCTAACTGACTCAGTTGACAGCTAAGCATCTAACTGACTCAGTTGACAGCTAAGCATAACCGCATAGCCTAACTGAATTGCCAGCTCATTATAACAACCCTAGTGCTGACTGTTAGTACAGTCAGCAACTACTAAAGTGTAACTCTGTACACACTCATACAATGTACCCTAATATCCTCCCGCAAACTCAAGGTGGGTGGGAAACTAGTTTCTCACACACATTGAGTTTGTTTCTAAGAGCCTCAGAACGAGTAGGAGAAAGAGCCTTGGTGAATATATCAGCAAGCTGATCAATAGAAGGCACATGCTGCACATGAAGAGAATTATTGAGAACTTTTTCCCTGACAAAGAAGATATCAAGTTCCATATGCTTGGTGCGGGTGTGCAACACAGGATTATGAGTTAAGGCCACTGCCCCCATATTATCACAGTAAATTCTGGGAGTAGAAAATGGAACATGAAGCTCATGAAGTAAGGATTGAATCCAAAGCAATTCTGCAGATGTATTGGCCAGACTTCTGTACTTTGCCTCAGTGCTAGAACGAGCTACCAGAGTTTGTTTCTTGGAAGCCCATGAAACCAAGTTAGGACCAAAGAAAATACAAGATCCGGAAGTGGACCTCCTATCATCAGGATCTGAGCCCCAATCAGCATCACAAAAAGCCTCCAAAGACACTAGTGAAGATAGAGAACAGGGCCTAATGTGTAAACCATGATGAATAGTCCCTTTGAGATACCTAAGAATCCTTTTTACTGCCTTCCAATGTTCTTCCAGAGGTTGACTAAGAAACTGGCAGACTTTATTAACTGAGTAGCTAATTTCTGGCCTAGTCAAGGTAGCATACTGCAATGCCCCAACTATAGATCTGTAAAGAGTTGGATTGTCAAAATAATCTGCACCAAATTTACTTAGTTTTGCACCACTAACCATTGGTGTTGAGATCCCCTTAGCATCAGCCATATCTGCCCTTTCCAGCAAATCACCAATATACTTGGACTGAGTTAAAAGAAGAGATCTATCCTGAAGATGTTGGACTTGTACACCAAGAAAATAATCCAACTTGCCCAATTGCTTTAAAGCAAATTCTGAATCAAGTTTAGTAACAATTTGTTGAACCAGTGAAAGAGAATTCCCAGTGATGATTATATCATCAACATAGACTAGGACATAAACACAATCTGTTGCTGTGTGGAAAGTGAAGAGAGAGGGATCACAACAGCTAGGTTTGAAACCATTTCTGACCAAAGCAGCCCTCAATTTCTCAAACCAAGCCCTTGGAGCTTGTTTGAGACCATACAAAGCTTTATTAAGCTTGCAAACCAGCTGTTTATCTTCTTGCTGAAAACCTGGTGGTTGTACCATATAAACTTCTTCTTGAAGGGCACCATGAAGGAAGGCATTATTCACATCAAGTTGGTGAATATGCCAATGTTTAGTGACAGCCAAGGAAAAGAATAAGCCTGATTGTGACTGGCTTGACAACTGGTGAGAAGGTTTCAGCATAATCAAAACCATGCACTTGATCATACCCCTTGGCCACTAGCCTAGCTTTATACCTATTGACAGAACCATCTGGATTTTCTTTCACCCTAAACACCCATTTGCAACCAATTGGGATAGGAACGAAGAGGAACAAGGGTCCATGTGTTGTTAGCAAGGAGAGCATCATACTCAGCTTGCATAGCCTGAAGCCATTTAGGATCCTTCAAAGCCTGCTTAGTTGTTGTAGGTTCAGCTTGTGTAAGAAGCAATGTAGGGTGAAGCCTAGGTAACACAATCCCTGACTTAGCTCTAGTCTGCATGGGATGAACATTTCCCTGAGAAATAACAGCTGCTGGTTGCTGAAAGATGGACCCTGAGGAAGTAGGAGTGCCTTGAACAGCTGGAGAAGCACCTGAAGCAGTCTGCAAAGAGGGCATGGTCTCAACAGATGCAGTAGACCCAACTGCAGAAACAGGTGTACCTGGCTGAGGAGAAGGAACCACTGGAGCAAAATGTTGCTGCTCTTGGAGAGGAGCCAGTGTGTGACCATGTGTGACCAGTGGTATACAAGAAGAAATTCCCAAAGAAAAAGAGTCAGATACAGAGGAAGGAAACAATGTAGTGTAAGGAAATCTGAATTCATTGAATTTTACATCTTTGGAAATATAAATCTTTCCATCACTATCTAGACATTTGTATCCTTGATGAGAAGAAGAGTAACCAAGGAACACACACTCTCTAGACCTAAGCTCTAACTTGGAAGAATTATAGGGCCTCAAGTGAGGATAGCATGCACTTCCAAACACTCTCAAGATAGAGTAATCAGCTGGAACTTTAAACAGTTTGTGATAAGGGCTGAGATTACTCAAAACTGGTGTTGGAAGCCTATTGATGAGAAAAACAGCTGTAAGGAAAGCATGATCCCAATATTGGGAAGGCATGTTAGCACAAGCTAGTAATGACAAACCAGTTTCCACTATATGACGATGTTTTCTTTCCACACTTCCATTTTGATGGTGTGTGTGAGGACATGTAATTCTATGATCTATACCTGTTTTGACAAAGTGAGGAATGAGAGGCTTAAACTCTGTACCTCCATCAGTTTGTACTGATTTCAGTTTTGTACCAAATTTTAACTCAGCCATTGCCTGGAATTGAAGAAAAACTGAGCTGGTTTCTGATTTTTTCTTAATTGGATATATCCAAGTAAACCTAGAGTAGGCATCTACACAAGTTAGAAAATAAAGGCAACCAGAAGTGGTTTCAACCAATGCAGGACCCCAAAGATCAGTAAAAATTAATTCCAAGGGTGTAGAATAACTAGTAGTAGAAGATGAGGATGGTAAACGATGAGACTTAGCAACACAACAAGAATGACAAATATGAAATTTTGATTTATTAGGAATTGGAATCTTACAAGTGGACAATGCATTGTGCAGAGCCTCATGATGAGGATGCCCTAATCTATTATGCCATAAGTCATAAGAACTTTGGCTAGGTACAATACTAAAAGCAGAGTCACTAGGACTTGATACATCAGAATTATTCTTGGAAACAGCAAAAACAGAAGGAAACTGAACAGGAAGAGAATTCTTGAGAAATGTGGAAGAGTGCATGCCATCAAAGGAGTACCGGCCATCCTTGCCAAGTGAGCCACGAAGAAGAACTCTAGAAGTGTCCTGTGATTTAACAACACAATGAAAAGGGTGAAACTCAAAGAAAACTCCATTGTCCTTTGCAAATTTGCTAACACTCACAAGATTTTTGGTTATATCAGGCACTAACAACAAGTTTTTAAGAGTAAGAGTGGTTTGTGTGTGATAAGGAGAAGGAAAAGAGGCAGAACCAACAGATTTTATAGCCAAATCTTTACCATTTCCCATCAGGATTTGATCACTACCAGCCACGGACACACTATCTGAAACTGCAGAGGCATCATGAGTGACATGATGTGTTGCTCCTGAGTCTGGAAACCAAGTGCCAAGGTTAGAAGCAGAAGATGTTGGTCCTGTGAGCAACGCCTGTGGTGCTCGAGGATGTGGAGCAGAAGCACGAGGAAACATGCCAAAGGGAAGAGAGGCAGGTGCAGTAGGATACATCATAGCACTTGAAGGATAGGTAAAACCAGCACCAAATCCTGCTCCAGGAAACGGAACTCCAAACTGTGCAGGGGAACCAAACTGAGACATGCCTCTGAAAGGAGAGTAACCAAACTGTGGTAGCATGCCAAAATTAGGATTGAAACCAAGAAGTGAGGCTAAGGCAGCCTGTGGTAGAACACCACTGTGTGAAGGAGACGCAGAAGGAGAAGAACTACCACGATGATAACAGATGCTTGCGTCATGGCCATACTTGTGGCAGATTTGACATTGAACGGAACGATCGCCGCCACGTCCACCACGATTGGAACGACCACCACGTCCACCGTAGTTATTGTAGCCACCACGATCTCCGCCATAACCGCGTGAGTCACTGGAGCGATTGCGATCATCAGATCCTGACGAGTCAACGCTACTAGCAGCGTAGTTGACCTCTGAGTGCACCGGCGGTGGAGGCGCAACTGTCGGCGGAGGTGGTGCAGTAGGTGTCGCCGGTGGTGGCGCAACCTGAGGCGACGGTGGTGGCGCAGAAGCATGAGCGAGAAACGCCGCTGGAGACGAAGCTTGCATCTGACCCACACGCATGCGTTCCAAACGCGCTTCATGCGCGATGATCATTGCTTCAACCTGCGAGATCGAGCAAGGTTGATCGCGATTGTAAACAATCGTCATCAGAGAGCTATAATCATCTGGCAAACCATCAAAGATCGCTTCCAAGTGCTCGCGATACGAGATCGGGTCGCCAATCGTGACAAGAGCGTTCACGATCGACTTGATGCGTTTGAGAAAATCAGATGAACTCTTCGATCCTTTGGTAATGGTTCGCAATTCAGATCGAAGCTGTGTTGATTGCGCAATCGTCTGAGCCTGGAAGAAATCAAGCACAGCTTGCCACACTTCCCACGACTGCTTGCAATTCACCACAGTTGGAAGCACAGAAGGCGAGAGTGAAGAGAGAAGCCACGTGAACAACGCTGAATCCTGCTGCTCCCAAACCTGATATGCAGGATTCTCGACTGCATTCTCACGATCTTGCTCACTGAGAAACCGCGGTGGAATCTCTGGATGAACAAGATAACTCTGTAACCTATGTGTACGAACAATGCCTTCAACGTGTTGCTTCCAGGAGAGAAAATTGGAGTCATCAAGCTTCAGCGTGAGCTTGTGAACCAATGTAGAAGAACTCAACTGTGATTGAGCAACAGCAACCGGAACTGGCATAGGAATTGCAGAAGCATGATCTGCATGAACTTCATCAGCCATGATGATGAAGAAGAGAAGAAAAAATCAGAAAAGGATCTCAAGGATCGTAGAAGGCTCTTGATACCATGTTAGAGAAACTCAGAATTGTAAAAAGTGTTTATCATTGATGATTGAAAAGCTAATGATACAAGAGACTGATTACAACTTATATAGAACTCTATAGCTTGTTCAACAAGCTTAACAAACTCAAACTCTAACTGACTCAGTTGACAGCTAAGCATCTAACTGACTCAGTTGACAGCTAAGCATAACCGCATAGCCTAACTGAATTGCCAGCTCATTATAACAACCCTAGTGCTGACTGTTAGTACAGTCAGCAACTACTAAAGTGTAACTCTGTACACACTCATACAATGTACCCTAATACGTATTTTTCTCTATATTCTTATTTCTCTTTATTTTCTAACCATGCAGATGTCTCGAAGTCATCATTTATAATATCGAGGTGGAGTCATGAGGATGATGGTGTTAATATTGTTCATAAGTTGGAGGAGGTTTATCAGGTTTGCGCCTTCCATTTCATTTTGAAATTTATAATAATGTGCTTTCCTCATTAGACTGTGAATTTGTTCTACAGGTTCTGTTAAGAAGGTTTGGTTCTGTAAAAAACAAGTTGCAACTAAATACAGGGTCTGAAGATCTTTCCGCTTTTACTGAACATCAAACTGTTTGTTGTGCATTTACACCTGTATTTAAGGGCTGGCAGGATGTGTTTCCTCCGGTTGATCATACCAGTTTGTTATGCGACATGAAGTTACTTCAGGAACTCTCATCAGTGCCCTTGGATGATTTCGATGGGTTACGCCGAGTAATATTGACTACTTATGTTTTTTAGCCATTTTTTGTAGATTCTGTTAGGCTACATGCTAAATTCATTATATATGTCTGATTACTTAATGAAGCGCCTGTCATGAATTGCATTGATTTAAATGGTATTTCATTCTTACCCTGTGATATAATAAAAGTAATTAACTCCAGTTTATGAATTGTATTATACAAAGAGAAGCTACGGTCTGCACTTTTGTTTTGTATAAAGTCATGATTTGTTCAAAACACTTGCTTTATGATAGTTTGAAAATTGTTTGTATGCTTGCTGGATTATCTTTTGACATACTTATCTGATTATAGGCCGTGGGACGTCTTTCCAACCTTTTGGCCTATGCTTTGAAATTTTCCTTGAGTTTCTCATCAAGATCCCCACAAATGTTTTCACCACATCAGAAGATCTTGTGGACCCTGGAGGCATGGACTTCGGTTGATGCAGGTTGGTGCAGGTCACATTTTCCTTTTTCTTTGTATGTGGACTTGCCATATATTTTTTAACTTATTTCCTTTTTTTGGTGGGATGGCGTATTTTAGTTAATATGAAAATGGCAAGCTTTATTCTGGAGATGTGGTTTCAATGGCATGAATCTATGTGGGCGTGCTCCTCTCAATTTGTTAAGGTATGTGTTAGTGCACATTTACTTTGATCTTTGGTTGTTCTTGTTTGTGTCCTTCATGACCCGTTTATGTATCTGTTCTTTAACAGAATTTATCAAAGATTGAAGGTTTTGATACTATTAGTTCTGCACTACCCACCATACTCATTGGGCCTGTCAGTGCATCCACTGTGTTGCAGATCACGTGAGTTCATATTATTTACCATCTATAGGTGTCCTCAAATTTTCAAATTTTTGCTTGTTTTCCCTGTCGGACGTTGTAGTACCATTGTCTCAGTCTGATAATTTTATTTCCAGTTTTGAACAGTTTGTTGAAAACTCAGAACTCTGTAAATCTAATTCTCATTCATTTCAAAGGTTATAATACAATAGACCATAGTTCAGTACTTATAGAAGAATATAAAGCTTGATGAACAAGCTAACACTTCTAACAAACTCTAACAACTAACTCTTAATTCTGTTATGCCAGCTAAGCTTGACAGCTAAGCAAGCATAACTAACACACTAACTCAGCTACAATCAGTAGCTTTACTTAACACGAGTAGTATACTCTAATACAGTTTAGAAGAATTCATTTTTAAAGGTTCATTCGTCTTTGTCTAAATTTATAAAAAGCAATGGACAATGATGGAAATATAGCAATATTTTTTACATGAAAAAATATTTATATTGAATTCGGGGACGAGCAAGTTCTTTTAAGATAGATTCATGAGTTGCTCATCACCGAATTCAGCTTTTATATAAATAATAGGTGCAGCCTATTAGATGGTTGTCCAAGAAATTATAAGTGTGTGGTAGTATGGAGATATCAGGCTCTCGAATTCCTGCTGTATTGTACTATTTCCTGTAGAGATTCTTCATCTCTGCACTCTCAATAATAACTATCCATTTCTCTATCTCCTCATGTTATCACCATGTCATGAATAGATGCATCAAAAACTTAAACTGCGGAGGTGAAGACACATCAATGGTTTTATAATAAAGGAGCTGAGTTCTCAAAACTGAAGAACTTGTATTAATACAGTATTTCCTAAATGAGATATACATTTCAGCATCTCCTCACTGGCTCCGACCATATATTGTAGTATACAGCCACTGGTGGTTCAAAGGAAGTTGTACGGCCTGGATCAGGCTTCAGGAATTAGGGGTGCAACTGTCTA
The DNA here is from genome assembly GCF_012489685.1 of Lotus japonicus. Lineage (NCBI taxonomy): Eukaryota > Viridiplantae > Streptophyta > Magnoliopsida > Fabales > Fabaceae > Lotus > Lotus japonicus. The sequence goes on along the minus strand of NC_080043.1, from coordinate 82,572,802 downwards.
GGCAGTTATGGATAATTAGGATCAGTTATTATTACTAAGTATATTAGTTTATGTTAGTTATATTCTATTAAAACTACCTAGAGGTGGTTATAAAAGTAGGAAGTGTGTTTGCATTTTATTGATTCAGTGGTTGTGTTAGGGAGAGGCTGGACTCTCGAAATTCCAGAATCTGTAGGTTTTGACCGAGTCCCTTAGTTTCTCACATATCCAAACTCATGAGCAAGTTGTGGACCTCCTCAGTAAGGCTCTATCTATGCAACATTTTTTGATTTTTTAGAGTGAGTGAGTGAAATCTGTGCAAATATGTACATCATATATAACCTCATCATGAGCTGTCACTAACTGAACAGAAAACTAACTAACTGACTAATAATCAGTTTAACAGTTAGTGATATGCGCTTCTCTCTCTGTCTCTGGATTTATGCGTATTTCTGTTACTTTTATGTGTGTTCTAATTCTGGTGTGGTGTTTATCCTATGCTCTGTTAGTGCAACTTTTAGTTAGTTAGTGACAGCTGGAAGCTCCGTATATCCTTGCATCTCTATAGATAGAGTGAAGCACATTGCACAGTCAGATTTGCAATACTCACTTTATGAAGTCTCTACACTAACAAATTTCTATAAAAAAATGAAGATTCTATTTTTAAATTTGGTTAAAAATAAAGACTTGTCAATGTGTATCTTGTCATTGTCATATTGTTGTTTTGTCGTATACAATTATTTGTCATATGTTACATGTGTATTGTGAGTAATAGACAGTCGAGATTGGCGCATACAGCTTTGTATTTTGCTACTGAATGTCTCGTTCTTCTTTGGATCACATTTCAGGCAAAACACACATGCTATCAAGGAACTTCGGGTGCAATGTCTCAAGTATAGAGTTACCTTGTCCAATTTGTGGCATTGCTATCATGATGGGTCTTGTGTGCCAAATTTTCTTTTATCTGCTGCTCGCTCTCTTTTCCAGCAGGTATTTTTATTGCTCCATTCATTGTGACTCATCTTGATGACTGATATATCAAGTTTTTAAATTGATTCATGCTTATGGCACACTTGAAATGCAGATTATTTATGCCCACAGAAAATCATTTGATGTGGATAAATTTGCTGTAATTAAGTCAATTTTTTCTTCTTTTGAGAAAAACATAGCTACGGTACGTTCCTTTTTTAGCTCTTTTTTATCTACTGTTATGGCTGTTCAATGTTTTCTTTGTTTTGGTTAGGCAAAGATTCATGGGAGTTTGCATTAAGAACTTAAGGAAATAACACATGGGAAAATAGAACTGGCTATATATTCATTATAATATTTCTAAGAACTTGGGAGTTGCTGTTTTGGTTTTTTCACTATTTGAAGAAATGTTGTAAAGCAGTTTGATTGGGCTATGGATCCCCGTGTCCTGTCTGTGCCTGGTCATTGACTACACACTTGTTTTCTTTATAAGGAGAACCTGCACAAAAGAAATTGCTCCAGCTAAACTAACTCTAAAGTTCAGGTTAAGTTTTTAGGTGTTGATGTTTATGTTCTCTAGTTATACTCAAATGAAATTCTGAGTTGATTGGGTACTTCTGACATTGTTCATGGAGGTCTGAGCTCCTGGATGTTTTATGATCAATATAGTCCTGACCTTATGGTGATAAAATGATGAAATAGGTTAATTTGGTGTCACAAGATAGAAATGGTCGTTTTCTTCCTACTTTCCAACATAGAGAGCTAAACAAGTGTTGGGATATCAATTGACTTTCAGAAACACTCGTGAGCTGATTCCTGAATTAACAAACATTTCGGGCATGTTAAGAACTAGAGAGAAACAGAAAGTGTAACTGAATTGTATTTGAGTTAGTGGTTGTTTTTTCTACAAATAAATACATGGGAGTTTCTTAGGCAGGTTTCATAACAGAAGGGACTGGTAGATTCTTGATTATGCACAGAATGCAAGGGGTGCAGAGTGATATTTCCAATTTATTCTGTGTTATTGTAGAACTTTGTTGCTTTATGTTGTACTTTACATTGTTTATTTATTATTGTATTTAGTTTCTGTATTCATTTAAATAGTTTAATCGCCAAGCTAAAGTTTTCTTGTTCTCATTCCCTTGATAACTGAATCTAGGAAGTAAGCGTCTCTTCGGTGATCTCCCTTTTTGCTGCATCACGTAACCGCAGATTTAAGAACTCAGTGCAAAAGTTCATAGTTCCTCTGTTCAGAGAGCTGTATCTTCAGTCCACTACTGCAGGTTTATTTTGTTCTTCTACTCCTCCTTTAATATTTGTGCTGTTATTTTAATGATTCTGCATCTTTTTTCGCTTAGAATTGTCATTATTTTTCTATCTCAGATTTCAATTATACTATTGGTTGCGCTTGGGTACGGATTGGGGCATTACGCATTCATCTCTTGCTTAGCTGCAATGACATAGATCCTGCAATGAAGTACTACTGCAAGTACAATCAACTTGTGGAAAGAATATCTTCACTTGAAGTTGAAATTCAGGTATTTCAGAATGAAGCTGATATATTTGACACTGTCCGCTTTCTATCAGATTAATTCTTATTTGTTGAATAGTTTACTACTTCGACCAGTATTGTCATCATATTTAGTTCCAAAGTGGAATAGCTCTGTTAACCACCGGTATGAGTTTCTTTTCATCCACTATATTTTTTGTAGGTGCGGAAAGAGTGTGAGTATTTGGCAGGACAATTTTTTACAAGAGAAGTTGACAAGAGAAAGGCAGAAAGGCTAGAAATGCTTAAATCAGAGTGTAGAAAGCTGCAAAGAAAGGTTTCTAAATTCTTATTTATAAAATTTGCATGATTTATATATGATAACCGGATTTCCTAATGGTTGTGTCCTTATGTTGAAAGTGCATATGGAATTTTTGTTACCTGAAGATATTGTCATTTTGTATAAACTCAGTATTTTTCAGAAGTGAGGCCTGTTTATTATTGTTAATATTTTTCAGAGTGCATGATGGGTTTTAAATGAGTTGATTGTTTTAAACCTGCAATTTTTCTTAGAAGGGAGTTTTAGTCATGAAATTAAGCTCTCTACCGCTCTTTTCAAAGAAGAGGGGCAGTAGATCAAGTAAACGAAAAATGGAACAGGGAACCATATGCATGACTATGCATTTCAAATTTTGCTTTGAAAAGCAGCTTGTTGATATTAAGCTCTCTACCATAGTCATGCATATGGTTCCCTATTCCATTTTTCGTTTACTTGATCTACAATTTAAACAATGATTTAGTTAATTGTTTTTGTCCGATCTTTATGGTTGCATTACTCTGATATGCCTGCAGTGTTTGCTGACATTAGCATGACTTTTCAATATCATTGTGAAGCGTATCTTATATTTTTTCCTTTTGCGTTTCTATCTCTGATTTTTTCCCCAGTGGTAATTATTTTGCCTTTTATCTGTTTTTAGTGCACAGCTCATTGTCATTCTTTTTATTTGAATAATGAAAATTGTCCGTATTTGTCTTACTAAGGTTGTGTTCCGCTCTGAACCCTTGAAATACAAGAATTTAATGGGAGAATGTGAGGGGTTTCTTAAATTTGTTGGTGATTTGGAAGTTTTGGTGACTGGTGGTGAAACAATGGAATTACAACAGTTCGATACGGAAGCTCAGAACCGGCAGGTACAACTATTTACAAATGACTTTAAAGTTGAATGGGTTTGTAATACGAATTTATAGAATTATTAAGAACCTACATTGACTAGAGATTATGAGTTAGCTTTTGGTGTTGGGTTTGGCCTATCTCAAATTTTAATATGATATCAAAGCCTATCCTAAATTTGATACTGGACATAAAATTATGCCTTTAGTACGACCGCTTTCATTGCGGCCACCCCCAAATTGCCACTTGCATTGCAGCCACCTTTGGCTGCCTTCGTTGTAGCTGTCATTTCTACATGTTAGGACCCAATTGCAAGATATGGGACTTGAGTCCCCCACATTAGAAGTATGGGATTCTAATGTGGGGTTTATAAGGCTTTGGGCTCTCCAACTACAACATCTTGCTTTTGTGGTGTGGTTCTCCCAAGGTTCTTATACATTTTAGACAACAAATTAAGCATTTAAGCAATTCTTTTTATCATTGGCAAACTTGAAATTATAACCACTTTTAACTTTCTTAGTAACCCTTCCTCTAATATATAATCAATGGAAGTCTTTATCATTCTCCTTTCATATTTATTTTTGTTTCTGATATTGAATTACAGACAACAGCAAGTTGTTTTATTGAACGGTTGATGGATGAGTACACAACATATAATGACATTATTCAACCAATTATAGTTGCTGTGTATGAGATGAAATTTGGATTGTCATTGGTTCTGTCAAGTGTCATGGAGAAAGAATATTGGAGAAAAGTTGGGCAGGACAACATCAACCTGTTTATGGTATTTTTTTTTTCGTGAATTTTGTGTCTGAATTTACTTACTTTCCATTTTACTACTAACATGATTTGTTTTCCAGGAAATGTTATACACACTGATGCGTTTCCCTCGCGGTGGGGCATGCAAATTCGTTTCTGTTAAATGTGACATTGGGTTGGACATGCGTCCTTCATACAGGCTAGATTTTGATACAGGGTTTAGTTCGGTGAATTTGGGTTTTCTGGAAAGGCTTGTTGCTCTTTCAAGTGGCATTGCCAATGATAAAAAGGTACATACTTTGATGGATTGTAATCCAATACTAAAATAATTATTTGGATTGCGGAATGCACATAATCAATGTTATGTTCATTAGTTTACATCTGAATCATGAAAACAGGTATCTGTGATGCAATATCGAGCTGCTGCCTATTGGAACATTCTTGGTCAAATTGCCCATTCTATAGCTACGGCAAAAATAATTGATCGTGGATCTTATACGGTCAGTTTCCTTGTTTTGTTTTGTTTTGTATCTGCTTATTCATTTATATTGCTTACAATATTCTGTTTCTTCTATATCAGCTTTTGCACAAGATATTTGATGAGTTTGCCAGACTTTGGATAAGTAAGAAAGTTAATGCAAAATCAGAAAGTGATTCTAAAGCTCAGCAGTTCAAGCTTAAGCCTCGAGCTTTTCAAATTGAAAGTGTTATTGAAGATGAAATTGAAACTCTTGGAAGCTCGTGTCCAGCTAAAACATTTTCAGAATGGAAAGAATTTTCGTTTGAAGAAAAGTCAGCTGACAATGTAATCTTTATAAGTTTTGGACACTAAATATTGTACTTGAATTTTCTTCCTGTATTTTTGGTCTCCTGAATTGAAATTTGTTATTCAATCAGATGGAATCAGCAGAGGAATGTGATATACTGGACGAAGAGTGGAAGCAGCTGGAAGAGTCAATCCTTGGAAACCTGGTTCTAATTCATAATATGTTATTTGGATCTGGTGATCTAATCCAAGCTGTGAGTCTCTGTAGCCTTGTCCTCTTTCTGTATTCAAGATAGGATATGGTTTAGAATTTGGTACTAAAAAGATATTAATATGATTTTCTTAGTTGCTTCTAAACTGGATATCTTGTAAATTTAACTGTGTATGTAAATTAATGATTAGCTCTATGGCTATAAATGAGTTAAATTGTGATAGGATGTGTTTTATTTAGAACTGGTTGTCTTAGAGACCAGGATAAACCATACTTGTAAATCGCGCGCTATTCCACTACTGAAGTGGTGGAGTGTTTGATCCACTGACCACTTTTCTCAAGGCCTCCGTCACCTTTGGTGTAGGAGGCCTAAACTAATATAAGTGCGGAAAATGTATGATATTATATTGATTGGTAAAATGATACATGAGCAGTATTTATAGAATAGAAATGACTAAAGACCTGGGCACTCTTCTAGCCTAAAAATCAGGGAAAATATTCTCTCTATGAATGCTAATAACATTGACATAAAAGTCCTAATTAGCTGTACAAATCAGACTCTAATTATTCTAATTAGTGTGCTAATTAATTGCATTTGACTTTCAACAATAAGTCTTTACTTTCTATGATTTTATGTATTTAGGTGAAATCACATGGCTTCTTAATTGATAATTGTGACTGTTTCTCATTTGGTAGCTGCAGTATAAATTATTTAACATATTTAAAATTTCAATATCATGTCCATCATGAGGTAGGCCGTCACAGTGGTATGGGTAACTATGGCTGCAGTGTGTGTTTGGTATAACCCGTATTGAGAATTTCATTGGGAGCCGGTCAATGATATGTGATACAATTCGAATATATTAAAATATATTCAGACCAGTTATTCAACCGGTTACGGTATGATTTCATGGTTCATAGCTCAATCATTGTTGAACCGTAGTTTACCTTGTGATAATTAAATATATTTTTAAATGTTATATATTATAGCGAATGTCTCTAGTGAGAGTCATTTTTATTAAGGGTGAGAGGAATAAATCTTGACGAATAGGTGGTCGTGGTTGAAACATAAAAAAGTCATCACTTTTTAAATTCTTATGTGTCCCTTAATTATCGCTCAATCTTGGATATGGTTGTATGATGAGGACTCACTCTTTTCCCTTTCAATTAATATAGTCTCTGTCATTACCTACTTCCCGTAGAAGGATCATATTATATGTATTGAAGATAAGTAATTGATATTTGGAAGAGAAATATTGATAACTTATGTATTCATATGATTTGACACTGGATCTCTCTTTTGCTAAATTGGATTCTAGATTAGACTAAAAAGAACTAAAACTTTGTTTTCAAACTTGTTTTTATGCTTGGGTTTCACCGGTTTGACTTGTTTTTTGATTAGCTCTTCTGAGAATAGCTAAATTTTGGGTTTATGACGATCAGACACTTCACCAATTTAGTGGTTTTCCAGTTGAATTGGCTAGTATGGATTAATTCTTTAAATAGTGTTGATATTCGAGTGATTTGTCATAGTATTTAGTGGTAGCCCTTTTGCCTTGTTATTTGAATGTATCTTTTGATTGCTCCTTCCTACTTTTGAACGTTTCTCTATATTTACTGTCCCTGTGTTTCCTCCAGTTAATTTATTTGTCCACAAGTGAAATGTTACCAACACTATCTTTAGCTATTTCTCTTTAACACACCCTCTCTTGGGACCTATATGAGAAGAGAGTGTGTTGAGAAGAGAGTGTTGCTAGCGCTTGTTTTGTCTAGGAATTTTTTGTGCTGAGTGAAGTGTGTGAAAAATAACTATTCATTGCTAATACGCTTATTCAAGATAACTATTTCAAATACTTAACTTGCTTGGACACCACAGACTTATCCCAAATTTACTTCAGTACTTTGCTCACCTTACTTTCACGTTTTCTGGCTTTTCCACTAGAGCTTGTAATTAGTGACACTAGATTTTGTAAGTTCATCCACCATATACTTTATGTAAGTAATATTCAACATCATTTTTAACTTGGAATGCTGGCCTTGACAGTGATTCTTTTTGAATTTGCAATTTCTGTCTCTTCTACTTATGTGGCCCTTATTTTTGTTCAGCCGGGAACTTTCCAAGTTTCTGATACAGATCGGTTGCTTTCCTTTAGTGACTCGTATGCGTTCGGTATTGATTTAATGAAAGGTAGTTGGTGGTTCTGCTTTTATTTTTCATAAATGATTTCAACTTTTGTGTCTAGTAATTGCTTATGACTTTATCAAATATTTTCCATTCATTATTTTCTCCCCTCAGGTGTTCAGTCTTCAGTTTTGCCCAGTTTAGATGCAAAACTTATGCCGGAGCATATATTTTCTCTCTGTATTGACTATCGAAAGAAGTTTCTTTCGACTTACAATTCTGCTCCCAGATACAATTTTTACAAGGTACTCAGCTCTGTTGTTTTGACATTTTGTAGTATCCTTTCCCTCTTGTTGTGTGGTCGCATGATGACTAGTGTAATTTTTTTTTTGGTTCTTTGTGGAATCAAGGATTCAAATGCACATGAGATGGGACAAATGTTAGAAGTACTTGCACCTCTCCGACAGCAGATTCTTTCCATTCCAAATGTGTGGGATGATCATAATGATCTTAGGAAGATTTTGGATGTAATTGACATGATCTTGTCTCTTCCGTCTAGCATCCCTTTAGCTAAGGTAATGATCAATGACAGACTAGACTCCCATTTTTATGCAGGATTGGTTTTCTAGGTATAGTTTATTGGTCTGTTATTTGACTTAACTTTTTATAGTATTCTAGGTCTTCTAATTTTTTCACCTGACCATGTCTAATGGAAAAAGGCTTAAGGAGACAATCATATACATGATTTGGTTTGGTGAAAAGACTAAATTAGTTTGCTTCGAATTGGATGTTTTTAGAATGTTTGGAAAACACCATCATTCTCTCATAGAAGGTGTTAGTGTATATTAGATTATCTAGAGTTGTTTAATACTTTAATATTCTTTCCTTCTCCTATACTTGAAAGACTAACTCTATTACTATTTTGTTGTCTGAGTTCCCCAAAATATGGAATTTTACTTAGTAATGTCATTATCTTTAATTTTTTTTCTTCTTGTTAGTCCTTCACAAATGCTAGTGCCCCTTTATTCTCTCAAATTCTGTTTGTCAGCAGGATTTTTCTGCTTGCTACTTCTATAGCCTGTTTCATATCTTTACAACAGTCCATCCTACTGTTGTGCTTGCCTTCCAGCAGTCCTTAGTCTTTATTGCCCCCATCATCTTTCCCTTAGAAGTTGTCCAACCAAAACTCTCCCAGAGAACTATTGTGGCTCTGGATGTTCCTTAAACTATTTGACTTTTTTTTCCTAGTTGATGTTTGGCCTTGACTTTTATCTCAAATTATATTTTTTAAGCTATCGGCTAGTTTTGTGTTGCTGCCGATGCCGAAGGCCTAACACAACCCTCCTCCTTTACCCGGGTTGGGGAACGGATTTGCAAGCATAGGTGGAGTTTCAAATTATAGTTAACTATTTTTCTTTTTCAAATGTTTCTTTTGTAATAAGCTTATTAAGCTTTAGCTTGAGGAGTACTGGAGTATCTATAAATTATCTGACCTAGTCATTAGACCTTAGCTTGAATTAGCTTTCATATTTCCTTATTTTTATGATTTGTTTCTTTATTTAATTAGGATTAAGTATTTGTATAAATAAGGGTCATTGCTTTGTCTTATAATAAAATCTAAGATAATGTTCATATCAATATCAATATATTTTTATTGTTCCAAATATATTCCTTTTTCTCCCCCTATAACTTCAACGTTCAACCGATTATCAAGTTTTAGAATCTAAGAAGTTAACTATTATGTATCCAATTTTTAGGTGTTCTCATCATTTATCCAGTCTATGTGTTTCCATTTTTATGTATATTGAATCTAACGCTGTTTGAACCTCTTCTGCCAATCAGTTATTTACATACTACTTCCCTTTACAAATCAATTCTCAAGGGTTCTCAATTCTCATACATATCTATCATCCAATTCCGTTCAACTGTGTACCCACTTTAAATGCTTTCCTTTACCTGTATTAAATTCATATTAGAAATGTGTTTGGACCTCTAGTGATATGCCCTTATCACACTTTTCCATTTATTTGAAACCAAAATGGTTTCTTCCATGGCTTAACTATATTATGGTTTCTTTCTTCTGTAGGCCTTTTCAGGGTTGCAGTTCTTACTGCACAAAGCTCAAGTTATGCAAGAAAATGATCCAAAGTTCTCCTTCTCCGGTATGTATTTTCTATCAAGTCTGGCAGCTACAGTTGTATGCTTCGTTATTTACTTATTTTTCTGGTTTAAATGATTTGTAGATAAGTTCAAATCCGTTTTTGATCTGATGTCATCTTGGCAAAAGTTGGAATTGGGCTCTTGGCCTACTTTGCTTGATGAGGTGATGGATCAATATGAGAATAATGCTGGGAAAGTAAGTCGGGGGAACTTCTTTCTATTATTGTTGTTTTTGTTTTTGAGAAGACCTAAATGCATGCTCGTGTAGTTAATTTGTTTTTGTAGAAGTCATGTACTATAAGAACTAGATATCATCCCTTTACAACTTGCAATTATTTAATGTTAACTATTAATCAATCTCAGCATTATGTTGAATTAAAGCTAATATAAAAAATATTGAGACAATTGGTAAAGGTTGCTTCATTCAAATTCCATTGTTGCTTTATTGCTAATTTTAGTTTTAATATATAATAATTGCTAACCTAGAGCACTAAATTATCCACAAGCTTGTTTTGCTGGTCATGTAAATATACTTACACTTCCTAGACTCTGATACCATATTAGAATTTCGGAGGCATAACTTAACCCAAAAGCTAGTCAAGAGTTGAGGATTTTCTTCACATATATAAGGACGACATTTATGCCACTAAGGGGCCTGGCCAAATCATCTGCCATGTATGGTGGAAGCTGCTGAACTGTGAAGTGATTTTGAATTACCTTCTCCAGAACAAAGAAAAGGATCTTCTCCTTTTGTTTGGTGTGAGCACGAAGCGTAAGATTGTGGGCAACGGACACAGTACTTAGGTTGTCATAAAAAATGGAGGGAAAGTCACTTGAGAGTACCAAGAAATAAGGTTGGGATCAAGAATGATGCATGTCTCTGAAGTTGACTTGAGGTCATCGGGGTCGGTGGCCTAGTCAGTATCACAAAAACCTGTGATATGCAATAGTGAGTTGTAGGTAGGGCACATGAGAAGGGCAATGTGGACAGTGCCCTTGAGGTATATCCTCTTGATCACAGATCAATGAGTGTCAAGGACGTATCTCAGAAACTTGTAGACCTCTTTGACTGAGAAGCTAAGCTTAGGTCTGTATATATATATATATATATATATATATATAGTAGTATACAGATAGGAGGGGGAACCAGCACCGTTTGTGAGCCTATGATGGTGACCATAAGTGTCGAGATGGGCTTGCAGTAAGTCATGTTTTCCTGAGAACGAAGATCCCAAATGTATTTGCTTTGAGTGGGGAGAAGGGAGCTATTTGAAAGGTGCTTAGTTCAATTCCGATGCCTAGAAAATCGTCAAAGGGGTGCCCAATTGTTTGTCAGCAAAGTCTGGATTGAGATGCTGAAACGGTTTTTGTTGGGACTGACATTGCATAGTTACTGAGTCATTTTAATTTGATAAAGTTTCCATGATATTTGTTGACTCCTAAAACCACATTTGTTGTGTAAATCCATGGTACATTAATCACTTGTGCTTCTAAAATACAACATAATTTCTTCAGTACTCCTTATAAATTTTATTTAAAACTGATGTTTACAGTACTGTATAATTCGGAAATAGGAAAATAAGATTACCTCAATGTTATTTTTTCTTTTTAGGTTTATCTTGATTTATTTAACATGGAAATAGCTTATTTCTTTTTCTCTCACCTTTGTTACAGTTGTGGTTCCCTCTGTACTCTATTCTTTCAACTGGTTCTTCTGATGAACTAATTGTTGAGAGGCAAGTTAAAGATTAAAATTCTGCCTGTTCATTTGAAGCTTCATCTAATAGATTTTATGGCCTGGTTTTCTGGTGTCACTTTTGTATTGCATTTATATTTTGCAGCCTTGAGAACTTCATTCACACATCTAGCATTGGGGAATTTAGGAGACGGCTTCAACTTCTTTTTGCTTTCCTTGGTCAAAACCACATCAGAGCATGCCTTGAAATTAATCCAAGGTATTATTTATAGTTTTAGCAGTAAGTCAGTAACATTTATCTAGTTTTTTAATCCTAGACTATTTGTGCTTTTAGTCCCCTCAAGTTTTTTTCAAGCAAATCCAATCTCTTTATTTTTAAAATTAAGCAAATTTGGTTCTCCTGCCAATTTTCTACCAAAAACACTTAAATAGGGTTTTATGATGGATTTGGAATATGAAACAATTTTTAAGGTTTAAAAACTAGAAATTTAGTTGAAATTTGACAAAACTTGGAAGGGCTTTGTAGCATGTGATGTCAAGGTTTGGACGTCGAAGGTAGGAATACATTTTAGGTGTCTTTTGATCAAGTATTGGTAGGTGTATTAGAATAAAATTTTGAATGGAATGAAAATGACAAAGGAACTTCAATTGTACTCCCTCTATTCCTTATTAACGGTTTATTTAGATGAAATTTTTTTTTCATGTCCACCTAGGATTTCAAGAGAGCATTAATTGATGTTTTTCCAAGTAATGCCCTTGTGAGAACAATAAATGGCGACAGATAAAATACATTCTAAACGGTAAAAATAGGAAAACAAATAATAGTTCTCTGTAAATTAACAAAATTAATTGCTCTCCTTAATATGTGTGTTTCATGTCTTTGTGGAAAGTTATTTAGGAATTGGAGGGTGTAACAGATAAATTAATTCACAAATTTTTTTTGGTTGTCTAAAGCCATAGGTCAAAATAATGAAAGTGCTTATGGAACATATTAACCCATCATATTGACCCATCATATTGATGGGTCAATAGCATTTTTTATATATTGACCCATCATATTTCGATGTCAAGTTTTTTATTTATTTATTACTGAACACTGCAGTCCTTGTGGGATGGAACAGTCAGCATTCTTGTACAATATATTTGGATTTTATGTGCAGTTCTTACCAATGTGAGTTCCTTTCACTTGCTGCTTTATATACTTATTTATTTATTTATATGTCCTGGCCTTATCATGTGTCTGAATGTGTTATGCAACTGACTGCAGAGTTTTGAAGTACATTGACAATAGTAGGAAAGAAATTGAGATCGAACTGAAAAAATTGGTTAAACTATGTCGGTGGGAGCATGGTAAGAGTTATTCATCAATAGAAAGCTTGAGAAAGCATCGGCAGAAACTGAAGAAGTTTATACAGAAATATACTGTAAGTGTCAATAGCCCATTGATCTTGAAGTGTGATAATGTACAGTTAATTGTACCTTGCGTTGAAATTCAATCATATATTAGAATAAGGAGGCAACAATGATTGAACTCTAGACGAGTTGGTCTTATAGACTGTAATACCATGTTATGAACCAATTATTCCAAAAGTTTAAGTTGTTAGGTGAAGACACTTTTCTACTTTCAAGGCTATATTGCTGTTCATTGTGTCCCTTGGGATGTGGTATTTAGTTTGAGTTCATGGGCACTAGGGTTATTTGTTTGTTAAAATCAATGGGTTTCTCAAGAAGGAATTATTGATATAAAAAGGAACCGAAGAGCTATTTTGAGCTAATAATGCTTTTTCTTTTGCCATCTCTTCTTTGTAGTTTCATTGCTCTATATATAGGATTCTAATCCCTTTCTCTCTAATAATCTCGTGACACTGAGATATTTTGCTAATCATTTTCTCTATAATAATCTCGTGATACTTAGATATTTTACTAAACAAAAAACAGTATGTTGGGCCTTTGGGCAAAACATAACAGTTTCATCTTGGAACATTTGTTAAATCCATCATAAAGTTAGTTTTATAGCATTTTTCTATCTGGAGTGAGAGCAGCTCCTATTCTAGCGGCTCTTTTCAGTTTTATAGCATTTTCTACTTGTTTAGATATAATTTGTTTTTTTTTTCTCTGCGTTCTAAAACACCATGTGTTTTATCACTCTACCTGTTGAAAATGCTGAAATGTTCAACTGAATTTTATTGATTGTAAAACTGAAGAGTACAAGAGTTGATCTCTGTATTTATAGAGTTTACAAAGCTTGCATAAGAAGCTATCTAATTCTGTTATGACAGCTCAGCTTTGACAGCTAAGCTTAACAGCTAAGATAACTGACATGATAGCTAGGATAACTAACTTCTTAACAGTAACTGTATCAGACTATATAGTATTACTCTAATACTACCCAAAGTAATTTTAAATACTTATTTGATCATGATTTTCACTTTTTTTTTTGTTTATCTTTAAAGGATATTCTGCAAGAGCCTGTGTCCATTTTCCTCAACCAAGAAGCTGCGCTAAGACCAAATGCTCAATCTTCTCATGGTCATAAGCTCATACATGATACTCTAAAGGGTTCAGTCGCTGATTCGTTTGAATTGACATTTTTCAGTGTTGAAAACAGGTTATTTGACAGCTGATGGGCATTCTGTGTATATTATTATTTTGTAATTTTTAAGTAGTTAACTTGTATTCTCTGATGCAGGTCCACGTGGTTTGAGAATTGCATCAAAAAATTAGATAGTGCTGTGCAGAAGTTGCAGCTTAAGAAAACATCCGTGATTGATGTTCTATCTTTGTATCAGAAAAATAGTGAAGGTTTTTGTTCTTTTCCTTTTGGTGTTCTGGAGTTTCGTTTTGTCCAGTTGGTTTCTTGTATAAACATGTCCAGAACTTTGTGATTTGTGCAGAAGTTGAAAGCATATTTAGACCTTGCTGTGATTCTCAGCATGCAGTTGACTTGAAGAGATGGAAAGCTGTGTGGCACATGATTGAAAGTATTTATGTCACAGCAGAAGATTCTGGTATTGTTTTAAAGGATGAAAAAAATAGTCAAAGGAAGAGAAGAACTTTTTTTGAGCTTCTCGACCTTTTAGAAAGGAATGGGTTATCTCGACACATATCTAAGAAGGTGTGAATCTTAGCTGTTTGTTTTTTTGAATGGGTAGACTACGTATTTGTTAGAAGTGGCTAATAATATTTCCCTTTTTATTATTTTCCCCCTTTTTTAAAATTTAACAAATATACAGGATGAACATAAAACATGGTGGTTCCTTCAGCTTTCTGGGAACATTCAATATTTACTGCTAGCAAATAGTAGATTACCTTGTGAAACCTTGATTGCTTCTGAAGTTGAAGATAAGAATGTCCTTGAGGAAAGCTTGCTGATGAACTGGAAGATGTCCATTGAACATTACTTCAAGAGTGTTATGTCTGTGCTTCTTCTGCAGCAGATATGCCTGAATCCTCATAAAGATATAGAACTTGAACGGGTAAAATATCATGTTAAAGTTCTGAATTATTTGTTTGTTTCTTGTAGTTTCATTTTGGTTTTTTGCACATTTAACTTTTCTTCTTTTCCCTGTTCCCCTCCTTTTCTTCTTTTCACTCTTCCGCTGTGAGTTTTACTGACGTGGCTGTTGCGATGTGCCTTCGGAATCACTAGAAGTATGATTTCTGGTTAAGCTTTTGGTGTACTGAATATGAATTTGGTCTCTGCAGGTTGAAAGGTCTAGCTATTTTCTCATCCAGCTTGTTCAGATACAAAAGAAGCAACTTACTACTGCCAGTGCTTTTGATGAGCAATTGAAACGTTTTAGAGAATGTGTATCTACTCTTGGAAAGTTGTTTTCATTATCCTCTTCTACTGATGAAAATACGGTACATATGTGCACTATTATTCCAGAGCAGCTTGCTACTTATGAATGCCTGTGGCAACAAAAGGTTTGTATTTACCTTTTTTTTTTAATATTTGTTTTTGCTAGTGTTCTATGCATCTTATATTTATACTTTTTGTTGATCATGCAGCAATTATTTGATAGTCTGTGTGCTATATCAAATGAAGAATTGCTTTTACTGAGGACACTAGAAAATAGCCATTTGAACACTTGTCAGAAAACAAGACCTCAAGTCAGTCAGATAATTGCTTCCATCGAAGAATTTTTACCAGTGTTCAATAAATCAAAGGTGCATATATTGCTTTGTCCTAGTGAATTGCTTTAACTTTACCCAAGTACCTGTTACCTCCAATTTATGGAAACCTAATTTACAGGAATCATTGGATTGTTACCTGATTGGGGGGTCGAAAGCTGTCACTGCAATGACTTCGTCCTCACATGATTATGTTGTTACTCAAGGAATGGTGCAGCTGGTATCTGAAAATTTCAAAGCCATAAATGATTTTAAGGAGCATTTTCTTGCACTACAGGAGCTAGATATAGATAGAAGCTCAGTGAAAAAGGTTCTGATTCATAATTTTCAAGAAATAACTGATAAGGTATTTAATCTTTCAATGTAACCTTGTCAAACCTAGTAATTTGAATGATAAACTTGGGATTTACAAACATCTACTCTTCAGGCAAATTTAATTGAGGAAGAGTTTAATGCTGCAATAAAGGCAAATTCTAATCCAGTTGATTCATCTGAAGAGGATAAATTTTGTGAAAGACACTCTGTGGAGCTCAATGCTAGGTTTGATGAAGCTCTCAAGTCTTCATATCAGCATATTGCAACTGTGTTGCAGAATTTATGTTTGTCAAGCAGTATCTATAACTTGGAAGAGTCCACAGAGAACTTTGCATCATGGGAAGTGATATTTGATTCATTTGTCGCAATTCTCAATTTGGATTGGCTATGTGATCATATTTTCAAAACAGTCACTTTTGGGGTAAGTTTTGCTTCGTGGTTGGTTATCTTAATACTTTTTTGTAGGATGACTAAATTCATGGTACTTTTGTTGTGTAGGAGAAGCTGGTGAATCAATACGACAATAAAATTAACAGTTACTCTTGCAAAGTAGGAGCTCATTTTAGAAATCTACATATGCTACTGGGTCTTTTACTGAATTTTTGTGATGAGCTCATAAAGAATCTCTTGGCTATGCACAGATCAGTAAGCTTAATATCACTTGCCTATTTCTCTATATAAGCATAATTTTTTCGAATTGCATGATGTATGCTTTTGCTATGTAATTTGTGTATTATATATTGATAATACATCATTTCTCATTTTTGAAATTATCTTAATAATTCGCTTGTTTGGACCTAATTAAGTTGCTTAATCTATTTCTGTAAATTGCAGGTATCAGTAACAACTCATGTGATTGCAAATATTTTAGTTTCTTTATTTTCAAAAGGATTTGGATTTTCAACTGAAAACAAAGAGGACGACGGCACCCACAATACATCTGAAGGTGCAAGTGGAACCGGCA
This sequence comes from Lotus japonicus, assembly GCF_012489685.1. Taxonomy (NCBI): domain Eukaryota; kingdom Viridiplantae; phylum Streptophyta; class Magnoliopsida; order Fabales; family Fabaceae; genus Lotus; species Lotus japonicus. The sequence goes on along the minus strand of NC_080043.1, from coordinate 82,556,067 downwards.
TGGGGGAGGGTGTTGGATTAAATGATGTCAGTGATCAGATTACTGATGAAGATCAGTTGCTGGGAACAAAGGAACAGGTTTGCATTAGAGCGTATTTATTTTGCATGACTTGTAAAATTCTTCTTGGATTTGATTTCTCAAGCTATGCATCATTTTCTTATGTCAATACTGCAGCAAAAAGAAAAACAAGATGACCTCAGAGAAGTGCCAAGTAGCAATGATACAGGGATTGAGATGGAACAAGATTTTCAGGCTGATGCAGTAAGCCTTAGTGAGGACTCCGGAGAAGATGAAGATAATGATGGTGAGAATGAGGAACTTGAGTCAGAAATGGGAACTGCTGGAGAAAATAGTGAAGTTGCTGGAGAGAAACTTTGGGATGAGAATGAAGATGAAACACCCGATGATACAAGAGAGAAGTATGAATCTGGACCATCAGCTAAGGATAGAGATGGAAGCAACAGGGAGTTAAGAGCCAAGGATGACTCCACCAGTAATGAACCTATGGATGGTAATTATGATGAAGGTGATGCTCAGAACGATGAATCTGCAACACAGGATGACTCTGGTGATGGAGAAAATGCAGATGATGTAAAGATGGACAAAGAAGAAGCATATTCTGATGCTACTGGATTAAAGCCTGATGAATTGGATCAAAGTTCTGATATGGATATGGATTCAAATGTAGAGGAAGATGCAGATCATATGGAAGAGGGAGATCCTGAAGAGCTTGATGATCCAGCTGAGAATGGAAACCACGGAAACCAGGATGAAGAGACATGCTCACCTGATGAAAATATGGAAGAAGCTCATACTGAAGTTGATGCAACGTCCGAAAAAGATGTTCCGGGTCAGGACCACCAAGATAATGGTGACCTGAATTCGATGGAACCAAAGAAAGATGCACCTGAGACTTCTGATTTGGTTAGGGAGCAAGTTTGCACTGCAGAATTAGCATCACAGTCCAAAGATGATATGCAGACACCTGTTTCTGAAAATGTAACAGCAGAGTCATATTGGTCAAATAGTCATCATGACTTCGACAACCCGGCTCTCTTGGGAGGCTTTCCTTCCAATAGTGTGTCTGAGATGGATCTTAAGAAAACAGACTCTTCAAATACAGGGGGGTTCAATGAAAATCAACCTAAATCTGACCATCAACATAATGAGCACCCATTTAGTAAGGAAAACCATACTAATCCTTATCGAAGTAAAGGTGATGTACTTGAGTTCCAGCAGGAAAGAATTAAAGTATCAGGTGATCTCCTGGAAAATAACACGGAGCAGGGTGAAATGAATGATGACAATGCAGATGAGTATGGCTATGTTTCTGAATTTGAAAAGGGGACAGCTCAGGCTCTGGGACCTGCAACATTGGAGCAGATTGATAAAAACATTGATGGTGATAAGCTTAATCCAGAGTGTCATACTGGTGAAGATGCAGAGTTACAGTTTGAGAAGGAAAAGTCAGAAATAGATTCTGTAAGCAATTCTTCCTCAATTCCAAAAAATGAAAAAAGGGAGCAAGTAAATATCTCCGCCACAGAGAAGTCACAAGATGATGGATCAGTGACACCTCTTGCTAGTGATAATATTGATCCTGAAAGTCGTCTCGAAGATGTTGTTTCTTTCAGGGGATCATACTTGAGCGAGAACACAGATAGATTAAGCCAACTTTCTGTGGATGATGAGGAATTGGGGAAAGTCCAAGATCCTGGTGACGTTCCTGATAATGTGAAAAATGATGCTAGCACTATGTGGAGAAGATATGAACTTAGCACAACAAAGTTGTCACTGGAGTTGGCTGAACAATTGCGCCTTGTAATGGAGCCCACAGTGGCCAGCAAGCTCCAAGGGGATTATAGAACTGGCAAAAGGATAAATATGAAGAAGGTAGATAAAGTACTCTTATAAATAGGAATTTATCTTACATTAATATGCATTTGTTGTAGAAATACTAGTTGCTAACTTCTTTCTTTTCCTTCAAAAAACAATCCCAGGTAATTCCATACATAGCCAGTCATTATCGTAAAGATAAAATATGGTTGAGGCGGACCAGACCAAACAAACGTGATTACCAGGTTGTGATTGCTATTGATGATTCACGAAGCATGTCAGAGGGTAAATGCGGTGAGGTTGCTATTGAAGCTTTGGTTACAGTATGCCGTGCTATTACTCACCTGGAAATGGGGAGCTTAGCAGTCGCAAGCTTTGGAACAAAAGGAAACATAAAATTACTACATGATTTTGACAGGCCATTCACCGGAGAGGCTGGTATTAAGGTTAGCAGGATTAACATGAAGTCTAGTTTTCTTTATGAGGCATTGGTAATGCATGTGTTGTACATGCTTTAAAAGAGGATCTAACTTTTTTTGTTGAATGAGGTGCAGATGATCTCCAATTTGACATTCAAACAGGATAATACTGTAACTGATGAGCCAGTTGTTGATCTGTTGAAGTTCTTGACAGACAAGCTTGACGCTGCAGTTGTAAAAGCACGACTTCCAACTGGACGCAACCCCCTCCAGCAACTTGTTTTAATAATTTCAGATGGCCGGTTGACTGAAAAGGTACCTGATTATAAATTTTCTTGTATTTTTCTAGTTATCTTCATTTGCCTGACTTCTCTGATACTGATCTTCAAATTTTCAATTTTTTAGGAGAAATTAAAGCAGTGTATTCGAGATGTGTCTGCCGGTAACCGGATGGTTGTTTTCTTGGTTCTAGATGCTTCTGAGGAGTCAATTATGGATTTCCAGGTATCTTTCAGTATGCTCAAGTAAATTTTATGATATGCAGCTTTTCTTTTCTCTTACCATGTTACTTTCTGGCCTGTAGGAAATATCTCATAAGGGTGGAAATGTGGATATGACCAAGTATATGGATTCTTTCCCCTTTCCGTACTTTATCGTTATGAAGAACATTGAGGCACTGCCTAGAACGCTAACAAACCTACTGAGACAAGTAAGTTTGAGTCCCTTCCTCTCGTTTTAGACGTGAAAATAGTTCAAAAAAAAGAAAGAAATAAACCTTGTTACCATAATTAATGTTCATTTTGTTTTTCATGCTGATTTCAGTGGTTGGAGCTTATGCAACATTCAACAGATTTGTGATTGGTTGGAGACTGAAATACAATGGGCAAATTTCATTTTTGAACTAAAGAGTGGAGTTTTGACCTGTTTCATATTGAAATGGGGGGAAAAGGGAGAAAAAAATATTGGATGGAGTACTATGGTCTCAGCTCATATTTTTACATATATAGTGCACAAAATTGTATAGTCTTTGTATAGTTCTGTAATCCATTGTACAGATCTTGCTGCTTTGGTTTTCAGGATATCATGTTTGTTACTTTTGATGAATGTTAACAAGCGGCTTTCATAGCATGTTTTGTTATTGGCATGTTTGCAGTTAGCCAATGTGAAGATCCTATGAAAATTTCATGGCATAATTTCAAGCAATGAGTATTGTATACTGCATTACAATTACTGCTATCAAAGATGATTGAAAATTTATTTTGAGAATCTGAATTTAAGTTACATGTTACGTCACATTTGTGTAGGTGAGATGCAGCATGGTGAAAAAAACAAAAGCATTGATAACCCAAGTGCTATTTCAGTTTGCACAACTGGTAATAGAACAAAACTTTTTTGCTGTCCCAATGGCCTAATCAATGATTGTGCTGGGTGTTGTGCTATGAAGAAAACTTGAGTAGCTTATTGACGTACTATTTGTATTGTATTTAATGAAAAGTTTAACGACTGACTGTCAATAGTGTTTTATAAACATGCTATGTTCCCTAAAATCTTCCTTTCTCGTTTGTCATGCTGTAACTGAATAACAGCAAACTCATGATTAAACTGCATTTAAATTGTCCACTTTGTAATAATGGTGGCTATCAAATTATGAGCATATGATTGACAGATTGTGCAAGATTTCTTCAAGAGCTCCAAGCTGCCTAAGATGCAAGCATGAACTCGTGCCGCTAACAAGATTTTTTTTATGGGCCAAGACTGATCAGGTATGATCATAATTCTGAACAAATAAAGGGTGTAATAAATTTGGGATATTTCATATTCGGATGTGTAAGGATCCCATTCTTTGTCACTTTCTCTGGGGCGTCCTTTTCAATTAATGAAATCTGTAAGATTCTAATAGCATCCAATCAATCATTTTAACAAACAATTGTCAATAACGCAACTCTTTAAGCTAAGAGAAGACTGATGGTCAAAAGCTTAATAGAGGGCACCTAATCTAGTGGACTAGCATTTACAAAAAAAAAGTAGTGTAATCCACAGGTCATTTATGTTATTATATACTCCTCTATAACCCCATATATGATATTGGTTAAAGTACCCCACTGTAAATTTGTTTTTTCATGGTACTATATATTTAATTTGTATCAAGTCCAAAATGTGACTTTCTTTTAGGGATTAGATCTGGCATATGAGGAGTGATGATATATACACACATCTCCACTCATTTCCACCTTATTTTCTATCAATTCCTCTTTTCTTTATCAATTAAATTATTTATTACATCTTTACTATCTTTCTAATTTCTTCATTTCTCTCTTCTTCCACATCTTTTCTTCACACCTCAAAAATAACGTCTGAATTGTTGCTTATTCGCATATGACTAATATTAAATAATTGATATTTTTAAATCTAACAAAACTACTAAATATGTTCTTAGGCACGTGCAGGGTTGAATCTTGAATTTGTTAATGTGACTTTAGATTATTATGTCACGCCACAATATTATAAGTATTCCACATATATAAAAAAGAGTGAATTGCATCAGATAAAGTAACCTGAATGTTAACATGCATTAGAGTAACTGATCCTTCTTCTACCTTCTTACTCAAAAGATAGATGAATGACAATGAAGGTCTTGGTGGCGTAGATAAGGTGGAGGTTCGATTTGTTTGGAGAAGGAGTTCCGTACCGTCCTCATCGGTGAGATTGAGAATTCATGCATTCGTGAATGTGGTGCTCGTCCTTTTTCATGAATATTACTTGCTTTAACTGAGTGTCACCTTTTCTCATTTTGTGAGCTTTAAGGAAAACTAAAGGAGGCAATGGTGTGTGTGTTGGGGGGGACTCACACAGAGGGTGTTGCAGAAGAAGAAAAAGAGATGCTCACTGTACGGAGGTGAAGGAAACAACACACTGATAGAAACAACGAAATGATAGACATGCATATGTTCCTGAGGACACTCATGTCACTTTACGGTAGTTTTAACTCATACCTGCGACGGTTAAAAACTAACATAAAATAATATGTTTAAAAAATGTTTGATCAAAAACATTATCTTTATGTCATCAACCAAAATAGAGTTTTGATTGTTTTATACCTCATTTTCTCTTCCTTGATGTTTTCACTTACTTATCTACTTCATATTTTTTTACTTTTGGTAATACTGTTATAAGGTAGACACAAATTAGAAGTATTTCCTAAAAATACAATTTAAATCAGTTTGTGATTATTGTCATAGAGAGCTCAATATTTTAGGCAACATATTTTTTTAAATTGTTGTCTTTTTCACATAATATGTTGCATTTTTCTCATATATTTTATAGACTATGAGAAACTGTTTTTAAAAGAGATAAGTAATACCGAAACATGAGACTATTAACAGTCACATAAAATTTAGGAAATATTTGTTATATCTATTACACTTTTGAACTGTTGAAAAATAATTGTAGTGAATCACATCACCTATATATATACTAGGGGGATTGTCCACTTGATTATACTCAAAGTTTATGTTACATGACTCTAGTCCAAAGTAGACTAATGCTATTTTAAGATAATGATAAAATATAAAATTTCTAAATTACTTATCTTAAATACTACTATTCATTTATCTAGTTTTAGAATGATTTAACCCAAATTTTATCAGGTCATTTAAACGGATCCCTCTAATATGCACAAGGATTTCCTTGGGTAACTTTGCACAACCAAAGGAGTTGTCCTTTTTACCCTTACTCGAAAATTTAATCTCATCTTTATCCTTTCCATCAACTTCATCATCTTCAACCCAAACAACCCAGATTCATCCCCACCCAAATCCAGATTGAAAAAAAAAAACCTAATTTCATCCCCACCCACAAACACCTAAACGCCGTTGCAGCCACCGTTTCCTCGCTGCGCCAAGTTCGCTGGAGAGGCTCCCATCCCACAACCACCTTGCCTTTGTAGGATCCAAACCAGAAAAATCCACCATTATAAATCCCAGATCCAACAGCAGAAAGAAGATGGAGGCGCCGAGACCACCATTTTGTTGTTGCTTCTACATTTTCTGGGTTGGTTCTCGTTTCTAGGGTTCCGGAATTTGGAATTTTCTGGATTTTTTTGTGGTTAGGGTGGGTTGGCTCAGTGTGGGTGGCGGTGGTGGCTTGGCGGTTGTTACTGGTGTGGGTTGTGGGTGGGTTCGGTGGGGTCAGGTGTTGCTGGGTTCTGGGGTTAGGTTTCTGGGTTGGGGTTGGGTTTCAGTGGGGGCTCTGGGTGGTGGTGGTGTTTGGTGGGGATGGGTGAGGTTGCTGGTGGTGGCGAAAAATTGAAACTTTGGCAGATTAAGAAGGCGTGGGAAATTTTTGGTGATGGGTGGTGGGGTTTGAGTTGCGGAGAAAGGGGAGTTTTCAGAATCTGGTGTGGGGTTTGTGGATGTGGGTATGGTGGGTTGATGATGATGATGATGATGATGATGAAGGAGAAGAAGAAGATGAATGGTGATGATGAAGATGAAATGTGTATGTTTGGTGGGGTTTGTGGTGATGATGATTTTGTGTATGTTTGGTGGGACGGTGCTTTGATGAAGATGGTGTGGTTCTTTTATGATGTTAATGTTTTTCTTAATTTGGATTTGGGTGTGGGATGAATCTGGGTTGCTTTTGGTTGAAGATGATGGGAAGGATACAGATGGAATTAATTTTTGGAGCAGGGGTAAAAGAGACAATTTTATGGTTGTGCAAAGTTACACAAGCAAAAAACTTGTGTATATTAGGGGGATCCCATTTAAACACAACTTTTTTTGAAAGAGAATATTTTCACCAACATAAAGTAGCTACAAAGGAATTGCGTGTACCCTTTAAAAAATAAAGTTATGCTGTGCTGTGGGGTCCAGCAAACATCTCCTAACTTGTATATAGTATTATTATATTGTCTAGCTATGGGCATGTAGAAGAATAATAGAGAGGAGAGTTAGCAAAATAAACAACTAAAAAAATGAATCGTTCTTATGAGTCAACTATTGGCGAAGAGAGAACTTCAAAGAAGGGACGTTGGCAACGGTTTTTAAATTGGATGGCATATAACAACGACAGCAACAAAGACAAGCTGTTGAAAGACGTGAAAAACAACCTGAGCTTGGTAGCTTCCATAATCACCACCATGACATTCCAACTCGCCACTAATCCACCTGGCGGCGTGTTTCAGGCAGACGGCGGCAGCAGCATTCACAAAGTCACAAACTGCGGTGGCAACACCAGTACGGTATGCTCCGGGGAAGCTGTCTTAGCTGTTGTGTATGATGACACATAAAAAGTTCTTGATTGCCAACACCGTTTCATTCACGGCGTCGCTCAGCGTCTGCCTCTTGCTGGTGAGCGGTGTCCCTCTCAACCACCGGCTTCCGATATGGTGCTTATCAATAGGCATGTGCATCACCATCACCAGCCTCGCTTCCACGTATTTTTTCGCCACTGCAATGGTCACCCCGGATACTGTGTTTAATGATGCTATGAAGATGCTGGACGAGTTCTTGATTCTGTGGTTTTGTTTGTTGGGATTCGTCGCCCTTCTCCTCGTCGTGCGCTTTTTTCTGAAGCATGTTTCGAAATGGACCAAGAAACATAATCCCAACAAGTAGCAGCAAGAAAGAAGGATGCAAATAAGGAGCACTAATTGAAACTTATTTAGTGCAATTTTTAATAAATAATCGCCAATAAGTCCGCATTCAAATGGGCTCGTTGTGCATTTACTTGCATTGTTTGTCTTTCAATAACTAGTTGTGAGATTCCTATTCTTTTGTTGGTTGCATTGGGTGTTTCTTCTTTAACAGCACACAAGCTGCTTTCAATGTTTAGTTTTTCACTTTGTAATGGAGTTGTACTTAATTATCTGCGTTGAGTATCTATTGCAGTACTCAACACTCTAATAAATTTACTTTGCTTATAATATTGTCTTTTCGATTGACATTGTGATTTACTTTGCATATATTCCTTGTACTTCCAATTCAATACATTTTGGCTAATTAAAAAAAATGTAATTCTAAAGATTTTTTTGAAACTTTAAAGAGAACTTGATTTTGATCTTATGTGAGAAAATGAGAATAAATCACGACCGTTAGATCTACTTATGAATGGTCAAGATTAAAACTAATTAATGGTCACATGACCACTTAAAAATGTCATGTGACTTTTTTAAAATGTCACATGACTTCACCTTTTAATCTTGACCCTCCATGATTAGATCCAACGATCATGATTTATTCTTATGTTCTCATATAAGAACATCTTTCTCATAAGATACATCCTCTATATAATATATATATATATATAATATATATATATATATATGTATTTTTCAAAGTTTTTTTTGCATGTTTTAGGATTTTTATAATAAATGAAATCATATTTTTTAGATTTTTTTGTTAAAATATACATATATATTTACGGGGGAACTGACTAAACAAATTAAATCACAAGTTTTTACAGGTATTTACAAAATAGATGGAAATCAATTCCACACGACTAAAAACAGAATAGAAATAGCAAAGAAATGAAGTAAAGAACTTACCTCGAAGAAGACACTCACAACGGTGTAGAACTCTTAATTAGGAACTTGACCTTCCTGCACAACATTAACCACCAAAACGTAAGACTAGCACTCATGTTCAGCATTGAGCACATAACCAAAGTGACCTAAAGATGTATCTTTTAAAAAAAATTGAACTAGCTAGTGTACTAACTTAGTGCTTTCACACTTTTTCCAATGTGATCAAAAGTCAAAACACTCAAAGAAGTATTATATTAATCTTAGACTTTGGTCTTAGATTTTTAGGATTTTGATTTGGTTCTCATATTTCCGAGCATGACTTGTGATTAATTTTCCTCTTCCCATGAGCCATACTAGTTATTTCTCCTCTTCTAAGGCATGGCTCGCCTACAATTCTCTCATACCAAGGAATGACCAGTAAATTCTCTTCTTCCAGGTCATGGCTTGAAGTTACTCTAATTCTCATATACCAGGGAATGATGACCTGCTGTCAATTTTTCTTCTCTAGGGAATGCCCCCACACAATTAATTAATTCTCATATTCCAGGGCCTGATCGGCAATTATTTCTCTTATTTCAGGACACAACCCACATAGTATTTCGGCACTTAACTCATTTTTAAGCTATTAATTAATACGTACACCCTCTAGGTTTTAATGCCTTATTTTCAATTTTCATTGATCGAGCGTGATTCATTGACATTTTAATTATACTTTCTCTCACTTTCTCTTTTCTAGGACGAAATTTAGTTGCTTTGTTATTTTGTTTTACCTTTCTCATCAAAAGATCAAGAAAATGAGGTGTTCTATCAACACTCAAGTTTAGCCGACTCATTTTTAATACTTTTTATTTGAATTTGATATTGTGTTTCATATAACTAAAATATAAAGAACTTAATTAGTTATGTTAAAAATAAGGTATACAAAAGGGTGAAATGACTTTAATGTTTCTTAAACTTATTTTGAGTGCGTCTCGATCTTCACTAAAAAAAATCATCTCAAATGAATTAAATTTTGATGATTGCACGATTTTTTTTCTTAAAATGAATATGTGTAGTTTCACTATTTGAGTGTATGTACACTATAGAAATAATTGAAGTGATTTAAATCTCTTTGGAAAGCTAGAGCAAATCTCTACAACTCTTAAATCACCACCCCAAGAGCTAATTTAAATGATAAACCATTTTTGACATGTAAGAGAAAATAAAGATGTTGTCGCAACATGTGTTTATTGAGGTGTATTCAACAACTTGTGTCTAGAGTTCTAAGCAGTGTTTTTAAAACTCAGTTTGGTTATCAACTCAGTGAAGGTACTGAGTTAATGAGTCACTGGTTCGAATACTTGACTCAGTATATATTAAAAAATTATAATAAAAATGAAATGCGCTATATATGAAGTTAAGGTAAAAGTATTAGAAACCTACTAGTCATTAAACTTTTTGGTGGTTCAGTGGTAAAAGCTTCCCTCAACTTCCCCGAAGTCCTGAATTTGGTTCCCATCAGCACTGCTTTTTTTAAAAATAATCATGAGTTTGGTTTAAGCGGCATCTCTAGCCTGGTAAGCATGCCCAATAAAGTAAATAAAAATTAAACCCAATAAATTAAATAATCATTGAAACTCTTGTCATATTTGACTTAGATTGTAACAAAAAATCAAATTCGGCTGACTCATTGTCAACGATAAAAACGAGGTGGGTGACTCACCGGTTCAACCAAAAACCAGCCGAGTCACCAATTTGATCATTGAATTTTTCGAGTCAAACCAGTTCTCATCAAGGCGCTTGCAAGTTCGTCTGATGTGAGGTTCAGACCGTTCAGGTAACCGAGTCCTGGTCCAATCGGTCGGACCGACCGTAAGAGTTTTAAAAATATGGTTGTAACTTGTAAGCACCCGTTTTGAATGAAACTAGCGACACTTAAATATTTTGTTGCGATCTACAACTATTGTGAAAGTTGCCAAGATGTAATTCCAATGTTTGGATAGTTAAAAAACATGTCAAATGTGACATAAAAAATAAAACACATTTTAGTCTCACATAGGCCAAGCTTCAATAGACATTTCTATTTCTCTATATATATGACGGGAGCTCCCCTCCTCATTTAAAATTCTCAAAATTCCTAGTTCTTAGAAGTGAGTTATTGGGTTAAGAATGCTAGTGTGAAGTTTTTGGTTCATAAATTTAAGAACTAGTTCTTGCCTAAGTAACTTTGCTTTATGAGTTCTTAGCATAAAAGAAGTTTAATTTTTTCTCTCTCATCCACATTGTTTTATTGCTTCATCTTTTTTTTATGAAAATAAAAAACATAAATATTGTTGTGTTGTGGGACATGAGATATAATGTAAATCACTCAAATTAAGAACTTATGATTGAAGTGAAATATGCATCAGTTGTGTATGAGTTGCTTAAAACATATGTGACACTTTAAAGCCCACTTGAATAGTACTACTAAACTGCTAATAACCAAAAGTCAAAGGAAAGGGTCAATTATAATTCAATCATGGTCATGATGTTTATTTACTATGTTTTTTTTTTGTACATCAGAAAGATAAATTGCACCCGTTAGGAATCGATCTCTGGACCTCCTCCTACCCAACCCATATGTCCTGAGCTCCTACCAGTGATGGATCCAGAACTTTTGAGTCGTGGAGGCAGTTTCACAATATATTTATGAATCGAAAATCAACCACTTATTTATGATGCTATGTTGAACTACTATGCCAAACCACTTAATTTTGTGGGAGCAAAACACATATACTTATAAATAAGAAGTATTAAAATATAAAATGTTTAGTGTAAACAATATATATATATATATATATATATATAACATTCATAAAAAAATTAAAAAATTTGTGGGGCAATTTCCGCTAGCTATAAGCCCTACATGGATCAGTCCCTAGTTACCCATGGAAAAATATTTAAAAGATTTACTTTATAATAAAATACTGAATACATTTATTTTAATATAAATGTATATATATATATATAAGTGAATAAAAATATAAAATGAAGTTAATGTGATTATATTTAAAAAATTGTGACTATATTTTAAAAAAGGTGAATGGAAGTAAATAAAAGTAACATAAAAAGTAAAGCATGTGCATTCGATAGAGAAGAAAATGGATTGGGCTTAGCTGGACAGTTTCTTGTTAGAGCACTGGCCGTTAGAGTGGCTTGATCTGTAACTTGCGGGCATTTTCAATATAATGAAAAAGTTATAGGGGCAACTATGTAGAGAATTTACAAATACATACTAGTATCAAAAGAAAATCTGTAAATCACGTGGGGCCGTTTGCCCCCACCATTGTGTGAGTGGGTTCGTCACTGACTCCTACCACTTGAGCTATTCTACGGGACTTTATTTAGGTCCAGTTTGGAAGAGTTTATTTGAGTTTATCTGACAGCATAAGCTCTTATGCCAGTGTTTGGGAGGACTTATGCAAACAGCTTATGACCTGCTATAATTTATTTTCAGCTTATTTTCATAAGCTACTCAGGATAGCTTATGAAAAACAGCTTATGCTTATATACAGCTTATTTTTAATGTATTTTAATAAATTTCAAAAATAGCTTATGAATAAGCGCTTATGTCATAAGCACTTATGACCATGTGCTTAATTAAGCTGTTTTTCCAAATGGGGCCTTACTATGTAAAATGAGTCCAAACAATATAAAGGAGCAAGCGTCAATTAAAATTATGCAATCATGTCAATGACGTGTTAATTAATTGGTGATCACTAGTTAGTTAGCCATCCATGACTATAGTTCAAGTTGAATCGGTCAAGTCTATTTCTGGTTTTGTTAATTTAAGGAGTCGTGGTTGGTGTTCCACTCATTGTATCAAAAAATTACTAAGAAACAAGCAATTTCAGTGAAAGTTAAGTAGCTTATAAATTCTGCTCGCAAATATATGCATGCCAGTGTCCGATCACAGCAGACTATATCTGCATGCATCGTTGCATAGCACACGGAAATGGGAAACTAGGCCGCCAACGTATTTGGATCATATGCGGTGGTAGATTTAATTTATATTTATGTGTCCTTTTAAGTATGAGAAAAAGTTTGATGCACCGACGGTGTAAAGTTTTTTTACACCGTCAACCCATCAGATTTCAAGGATGTGAGAAAATCTCTCTTTTTATTTAATTTCATTAATTGACATGACACATCCTTGAAATCTGATTGGTTGACGGTGTAAAAAAACTTTACACCGTCGGTGCATCAAAATTAAACTCTTTAAGTATTTAGGTTAATTAATTATTTGACATATATCAGAGTTTCGATAATTAAGTAATGTAGAGTTCGATCTTTGTTATTTTCAATATTCTAATAAAAACTGGAAACTAAACCCATAATCAATGGGCATGTGCATTATAAGATATCTTTTTCATATTCTAACAAAAATAATAATATAAAATTACTCATGTGGCGTTTACCTTATCTGGGTCCTACGCAGATCCTCCTTGTTGAACTTCTAGCCCCTTAGTCAACCACTCTTGGACTCGTGTGAACCCAGTCCTAAAAAAACGTAATTTCATATTAGATAAGAATGCAAGTATTATATATGAAAAAATATTAGATGAAAGTAAGTTATTCATAAAGCTTAACCATCGCGGAAACATTATCAAGCGCTCGTAAGATTGGAGGTAAGATCGGAGGTGTCATAAGAGGATTCATGAGATCTGTCAATATCATGTCATGTACTCGGATTCACACTCATCCAAAAACAAATTAAGCTCGAACCCCTCGGTCATGGAATCGAGCGACAAATGATTCTAACTATCATTTTGTCTCCTCTGTCGTAAGTGGTGTACTGATGACGAGTTAAGGGGAACGTTAGTCAGTATACTAGTTAGTATGAACAACTCCTTGGGCCCTCAAGAAATGGTTGTGGTTATTGTGACACATCCTGCTGTGGCGGAGGTGGCGACATCTACTCCTCCTTATGTGTTGGTTCCTCAACCTGCGTAATGATCCACACTTTATCTACAGATGCAGTATGTCGTATGCAATCTCCATACCATTACTACTAGATTTTAGAAATCGGTAATTTACAAACTTTTAAACTTAAAATGTGTGTAAATTGTTGTGTTTTAGAAGTCGGTAGTGTTTTTGATAGGCCAAATAATAATATTAAAAAGGAGGGTAAGGGGTAGTAATCCAATGAATATCAAGTAATTGCGCGTTCTAGCTTTATTTCTTTCTCTTTTTCTTTTCTTATGGTCTTTGTACATATTTAGGGTTGAAGTATCTCTAGTATCTTTAATTCAATTTGGTTTACCGAAAAAAATGTTCTAAAGCACTATCGGATTTTAGAACCTAGAACTAACCTAAGCACAATCAATTCCAAAATCCAGTTATATTTAAAAATATTATGTTCCGGGTCATTTAGACAACCCTTTCTCATTTTATAGATTTTATTTTTGAAAATTAAAAATATGACATCCTCTTCTTTTCCTTGAAAAAAATTAAGTTAGTGAATAAGATTGATGGTTCACTCCTTGGAAGTTACTACCCCCTCTGTTCCTTATTATATATTTTTTGAAAAAAAAAAATTGTTTCTAATAATTTTTCCAAATTCACCATCATATTTAAGATGAAAGAGATGATTAACTTTTGAAATATTAACTTGAAGAGCAAAAACAGTACTCCCTCTGTCCCCTATTATAAGTCACTGTTTTTGAGTTTTTCTTGTCTCATAATATAAGTCACTTTACATTATCTATGAAGCATTAATTTTATTTTTCCATGTTTACCCTCATACTCCCTTCGTACGTTCCAAAACTATTGTAGTTTTAGCTTTTTTGTTTTGTTCCAAAGCCATTGTTGTTTTGCATTTTCAAAGCACTTTATCTCATTCTCTTCCATCCATGCCCTCATTTAATATTGTATCTCCCAAATACCACCTCTTATTTCCACCAATCACAATTAGTTAACCAATGATTTTTATTCTCTCTCTTTCATATAACTCATATTAAATAAGGGTGTTTCAGTCAAATTATAACATCAATTAATGAACTCTTAAACTTAGTGAAAAAACTAAAACTACAATAGTTTTGGAACGGAGGGAGTATTTAATACTCCACATTCAAAGAATTTTTATGTTCCCAAAATTTTGTTTGATTTTCGAGACCCTTATAGTTTAAAGGTAGTGGAATGTTAATATGGAGAGAGAATTTCATATAAGGGTGATTTTGGAAAGTGTCTTTAAAAAATTACAATTTTATTGCTCTTAACAATTTTTCTTAATCCTAGAGAATTGCGTAAAAGTGATTTATAATAGTAGACGGAGGGGGTATATAGGAAGTACAAAAGACTCATCATGAAGGACCAAATATTTTGAGACATGATTATGCCATTGGTGACATAGCTTTTCGCAACTATTTTTCATGTTCTCTTGCAATTTGTTACTACCACTAACGGTTTTAAAATAATGCCCCTGGTTTCGATGCATGTGGGGTGTGGAAAATTAAACAGTAGTGACTAGTGACCCACTTGGCGGCAGGTTCATTGAATATTATTCTCGTTTGATTCAATATTGATTGACTTCTGTCTTCTACTGCTGCATCCTGCGTGGATGTGGCGAATTTGATCTTCCCGAGATACAGAAATCGTGATTTTTTTTAAGATAATACAGAAATCATGATTAATTAGTGTTTTATTAGAATTTTAGAGAGATTTGAGGCTACCAGCTTTTAAAACTTAGAACTAAGAGCATCTTTATCCATCACATTCATTAGAGTGTCTATACTTCATTTTTTACAATTTTTTATAGTACCACATCATCTAAATCACTTACTAATTTTTTACTCTAATCCAAAAACTCTTAAAAATTTCTTTTGTAGATCTCACAATCAACTACATACTTTAGGTGATTAAATAATAAGTAAATATATTAATATTTTATATGAACATATTTATGAGAGACACATGAGTGAGAAGTGTCTACACTAAATTAGACATGGTGGAAGAACAGTTTCTCTCCAATGGTGTGAGACACTAGTGGGAGAGTCTCTTTAGTGTGAGATACTCCCATTGAAGATGCTCTAACCTAAGAACATTCAATTCTAAAACCCAGAACATAATTATCTGATACAACTGAATTTTGAAACTGGGCTCTAACCTAAAAACATTAGGATCTAAAACTGGTCATACCATGGCTACTGGCTACTCAATTTTAGAACTTGTCGGTCTTCTACAATACTACAATTATTGAGTTCTAAAACCCGATTTGATGAAGCTCCACTCCAATGTTAGAAGCTTTGTGAGTAAGGAGCACTAGTGGGACAGATTGAATTAAACGGGTTTGGACTTGACTTTTAATCGGTTTTAAATATTGGTCAAATTTAGTTTTTAAACACAAACTCGTTTTATAGCTCTAAAAAACCCAATGGGATGTGAGTTTAAGGGATATGAGCCAAGGTAAGTTAACAAACAGGATTAATGTGCACCTCTACAAGTATGTTATTCTTGTGTTTATTCCATCTCCATAGCATTATTAGAGCATCTCCAATGTTAGTTCTTATTTCTTGGCTCTTAGCACTATTCATGTGGGCTCGTATTGCCACATGTGCTTAAGTAACTCTCAAACAATTTTGCTCCAACCATGAGTTCTTAATTCTTAGTTCTTACCACTATTCATTTGGTACTTCCAACCACATTATTTATACATTTTATTTTCATAAAGTAAAAAACAAAACTCATAAAATGATAAAGTAATTTGGATAAGAGATAAATAATTAATATTTTAAGCTAAGAACTCAAAAAGTAAAACTCCTTAGGGTTCATTTACTGTGCATAACTTTTTTCTTGTGTAAGGTTACACAACCCTAATATTTACCTGCATTTGCAGGTCTATAGGTCATCCATTTTTTTAATTAAAAAAATTCATGTTAATTTCCTTCTCCTCACCACCACCTTCCTCCCCTCAACCTCCACTTCATCCGCCACCAGCGCCACCCCCCACCAAATATTCTCCTCCCCCCCACCAATCACCACCCCTCCCTTCCTCCACCACCGGCTCCACCCCTTCTTCCTCCTACCACCAGAACCCCCACCCAACAGCACCACCACCTCCCATAAACTCAACCTTCTTCCCTACCAACAACTCAAACCACCACAATTACAAGTTATAACTCTTCACCATGACCGCCAGCCACCATAGCAACCCAAATAGCCACCCCTCTAAGCTATAATAAGAAAATGAAGATGAAATAAAACACAGCCATGGACTGGAAACCCAAACCAAAACAGAATTAGACGAATCCCCTCCTCTTTCTTTCCCCCAATCCCTCCTCCTCCACCACCCCGCCATGCTTTCTTCATGTCATGCTTGTTGTCCATTTCTTTTGCAGGTTGAGAATACAGGATCTGATCTCGTTTCAGGAATCTTGTTGTCCTTTCCTGAAAAATCAGGCAAATCACTTAGCATATTTGACTGCTAAACTCAGTGAAGGGAAGGAAAAGGGAAAACATCTGGTGGTGATGGTTTACCTGTTGTAGTTGTTCATCCCGAGCGTATGCATTCTGCTCAGATCTACAACACTATAGCTCAGATCTGAAGCACCTCTGTAACACCCCAATTTCTCAACTGAGGAGTCACATTAGTAACCTAACAAAGTCTAAGGACCAATCTGCAATCCCTAAAACCAAGGGAATTTTTTTTCTGTAAAACAACTAAACACTTCGGCTAAAAGGTTGGAAACATACCATAA
Source organism: Lotus japonicus (assembly GCF_012489685.1). Classification (NCBI taxonomy): domain Eukaryota; kingdom Viridiplantae; phylum Streptophyta; class Magnoliopsida; order Fabales; family Fabaceae; genus Lotus; species Lotus japonicus. The sequence continues at coordinate 82,538,575 of NC_080043.1, read as the reverse complement.
CTTTATTTAGATAACTTGTTTCCCGATATACAGTAATAATAGTTTACAATACCATAAGTAAGGTTCAGAATAAACATGCGCACTTTAACAGTGGCGGAAGCAAGACTTTAATAACAGAGTTCTCATAAAGTAAAAGAGACTCCAACATAATCCACAAGAAGAGAAGCAAAGCTGCTTCTCATACCTCTACTCCACCGCTTACAACTCGATCTCCAACTCGAGTAGCTATGCCTCGGCGGAAGGATCTCCATCGCCTAATAGCGTTAAGCGCCCAAACAACAAGTAGCAAATAGAAAGGGTTAACTCCATGCAATTACCATGTATAAAAGAGAAAAATCATGCTGTTCGAATTTAATTACCTGGCATGGTAAATAACTAGCAACATAACTCAACTCATATATCAACAACTTAAACATAAATCAGACTCAGATAATAATAACCTCAACAATGTAACATCAAATCAGATATCAATAAACCAATACGAAAATCCAACAACATAGGGTCAGGTGTTAGTTCCCTATAATGCAACTATATGCTGCTAACAAAATGGATCGATCAATATCGTCTCTCAAGACGGGACAATGATAGGACACACCTCCTCATCGCCACTTATAACGTCATACATGACGGGACAATCATAGGACACACCTCCTAATCGCCACTTAACGTCACACAAGACGGGACAATCATAGGACACACCTCCTGATCGCCACTTAGCACCTCGCAAGATGGGACAATGATAGGACACACCTCCTCATCGCCACTTGACTCAAGCCCTATATGCCAAGTCAGACACTAACAAAGCCCACCCAAGGACCAATCCAAAGTAACCACATGTTCCATCCACTAGGAAGCAGTAACGACAGAAACCAGTAAACGGCCGAAGCCTCTCAGAAAACATTTTCCAAATTCAGCATAATAATCATAATCATCTGCCAATCAATATAAACATCTTCATCTCAAACACAGGCAGTGCGATAAAAGCATGCAAGACTCAAAGACGCTCTAAAACCGAGTTACCCTTACCTTCGTGAGTATAAGTTGGGCATGGAAATTGCGAACCTAGAACAAAGAAAACACAATCATCAACACAAGCTTCACTAGGAGCAACACGATCTACTAATACTAATCGAAATCGTAAAGAAAGCCTCTAAAGCTTCAGAGTTCCTATTTAGGCACAAATTGACAACGGAGACTTCGTTCGCTAAAACGAGCATAACTCGAGCTACAGAACTCAGAATGACACGAAACCGGCGCCAAAATTTCGACAATTGAAAGAGCTACGCAATGGCTCAGGTCATAGAGACCCAAAAATTATTTTTGGACACGGTACCCAAGCAATTAGGTTTCGGCCACTATGGAAAATAGGGTTTTCGAACTTTTTCTTCGATCTAAATCAATTCACAAGGTAGTTTTAGGGTAAAACTAAGGCAAAGAAATTGTCGGAACAATTTTCGGACAATCGGGTCGAAATACGACTATCCAGGGGCATTTTGGTCCAAAATAAAGGCTCAAAACTTCAAAGTTATCAGTTCGGAAAACAAATTTGACAGCATTGATCCTCATGACATCCGTGACAACAAATCCTAAAGGCACGAAGTCAGATTACAGCTTTTCGACAATAAAGTTTCGAAATGTGCGACTAATGGGGTTTTGAATCAATTTTTCAGATCTTGGACAACTGAATCGCAATCGGCGATTACTGACAGAGGTTTTAGACTCATGGGAACATAAGGAACATAACCCAACCAAGAAATCAAGGAAATCGGACAATTTTAGAAAAAGCTCAAAACTGTGAGCACAGAAACGACTTCAGAAACGCAACAGAAACAGTAAACAGAGGTAGGATTCATGCTAGTTACCTCAATACCTAGAAGTAGGGACGAACTGCACGAAGATTGATCAAGTTTTCGTGAAAATTTCTCCTCTCCTCCTCTCTCCTTGCTCGCGGCCTTGAATGGGTGAGAATGAAGAGATTTTGCTTTTTCGAGCTATTTATAGGCAGGTGAAATCGCGGGAAAATGAAAATTTCGCGATTCCGATTTTTGCAGCACGTCCACCGAGGAATTCTAAGAGAGATTCTGGCGTCAGAATTCCAGAACTCAAAACAATTATCTATGATTTGGGAAAAACGATATCTAAAATCCCAAAGGCGGTGTAAGTTAATCTGTCCCGTTAAACTACTTTTTGCTGTGATGCTCAGACGACAAAACTTCCTTCTGAAGAAAGATTGGAAATGTCGAAACAAATCTGGCAACGCGGACGGAAACTTCGTTAGAAGTCCCGAATAGAAAAAGTCTTCATCCATCGCTCGAATCTAGGGTTTCGAAGCAAGGAAATTAGCGTCGTCGGACTTCCGAAAAGTGAATACTATCGTGCGTACAGTCTAGAGTTCCGAAATGAAACGCTGGTCGAAGGAAAAATAAAGAAAATCTTTAAATTTTCCAAGGATTCGAAATCTCACTTAAAACGTTGCTCTAAAGCGAAATTAGCCTATTCTGGACACGCTTGCCATAAGGCGGGTGTGCAGACGACTCGCTCTAATTCCTAAAATGACTACGCAACATTCCTCAAGCAATTCCTGAACTTTCTTCTTCATTAATCTTTCTCAAATATCAAACTCCTGTCACGCTTACACTGATTCTACGCGTGAGTCGGAAATTAGCTTGTTCTGAAAATCCAGGTCTTACAACCTCTATGTGTCTGGCGCTTTGCATGTGGGCAGGATCAGCGACAGCGAAGAGTGTGGTGGTTGTTACAGTGGGTGCTGGCGCGTGGCAAGGTTATGACATGACGGCGGCGCTGGTAGGGGAGAACTGGAGAAAGAAAACGATGAAGGGAAGGAGAAGAGTGATGAAGCTCGCCGATCCCGGCGGAAGCACGACGTCATCGCCTCCGATGAAGCTCGCCGGTGGGTGCAGTAGTTTCCATCGATGGGGCAAGGGTTATGGAGGAGGTGGTGGAAGCTGCGATTTTGATGTGGTGGTGGTGGGAGGAGAATTAAAAAAATTGAAAAAGGAATTAACCGGCAAAATAACCTAGAATAGCAGGTCAAGCTAGGTTTGTGTAACCTTACACAAGAAAAAAGTTGTGCACAGTAAATGAAACCAACTCTTTATATAAGAATTGCGTTCTTATTTTTAAGAATTAAGAGCTCCATGTCAGCACCTCCAATGGTAAAGTTCTTAGTTCTTAGTTCTTAACTCAAAAATAAGAACTAACAATCTTGCATTGAAGATGCCCTTACATGACACATTGTAGTGGCGGCACGACATTGACATCTAGAGTTGAGGACAAATAAATAATTGAGTGAAGTAATTGGGTCTTTCAATTACAATGTACCATGAGTCTGTTTAATACCCCTGTTTCACCCTCTGTTTTCTCTACTATTTCTGTTTCTTTATGTTATCCTCATCCTTTCTTCTCTTTTTCGTTTTCTTCAGTCTGTACTTATCCTATGATATTTAGCTTACCTAAAAAAGAAATAATTTGGCCGCCATGTCACAAAATAATAATAATAATAATTGAGTGACCAAAGACCACCCAAAAACCTCATCAGCAAACCAAAATCTTCTTCTCTATATATACCATCGATATGGCATGTGTTTTTCAAGGTGAGTAAGGCAATTAATTGATAAAATGAGTACTCATGTGGAGTCATCAACAATTGGCGGCAAAGAGAGTGCTCCTTCAAAGAGTTTGTGGGGAAAGTTTCTGAGCCTTGTAGATAGATTTTTGAGAGATGAGGATACAGAGAAGTGGGTTAAAAACATGAGAGGGAGTGTGAGTTTGACAGCTTCTATAATCGCCACTATGGCCTTTCAACTCGCCACTAACCCACCCGGCGGCGTCTTTCAGGCAAATGGCGGCGATTCAGTAGCTAAGATAAAAAGTTGTCTAGACAATGATGCCATTCAATGCCCTGGGGAAGCAGTGTTGGCTGTTGTGAATGAGGATGATTATAGTTTGTTCTTGACGTTCAACACCATCTCCTTCATCTCATCCCTCAGTGTTTGTCTATTACTTGTGAGTGGAATCCCTCTCAAACATCGAGTCATCATCTGGATTTTGTCAATCGGCATGTGCATCTCCATCACTAGCTTGGCTCTCACCTACTTGGTTGCGGCCTCCATGGTCACCCCAAATCACGTTTGGGGTAACGTATTTGCTCTAGCCCTCATAATTTGGATTGGCTTGCTAGGAATTGTGAGTGTTTATCTCATCATACGAATGATTTACAGTGTGGGTAAATGGATCACTAAATGTTATCGCCCATTTAATTCGCATTTTATTGTTTAAAGATGTATGTGTGTTAATTAAGTAGTTTTCATTTCTTCTCTTTGGGTTTAATTTCTTTTCTAGCAGCACATGTAATTGCTTTTGATATCTATATAGTTTGTGGATTTGTATCCTTTAGAGCTGGGAAAATATATATATTTAATTTGCAAGGAGTGTACTTTCATCTCTCGCAATCAATTGTATTTTGATTTATAGTTTATTATATTCAACAAAACAATCTGCAGCTAATATCATCTGAAACTGTAAAGAATTGACGCTAGCTAGCTTATATAGTATATGCACGTATAAGAAATGAGAACAAGAACGTTAAGATAGACATTGGAATGCTTAGCAAGGTAAAACTCTAAGATTTGGTAGTCTCAAAAGGCCAGGGTGGTCAGTGGTTTACCTGCGAGAGTGGGCAATGTCAATAACAACAAGGTTAGGGACTGGACAATCTCAAGCAATAATAGACAGAAGCAATTTAGCATGAATTACACCATATATTGGACACCAGAACATAGGCGCCTTTTCACCATTTTCGTCGATGGTATTGAGGATACACATGGTCATTTCAGCTGAGAAGCATTTTCAACCAAGTGGGGGATGTGTCAGATATCTTCATGCAAACAAAGAAGAGAGCTGGAAGAAAACACAGATTCGGATTGGTGAGAATGAGATACAGAAAAGAAGGAGAAGCATGGGCTGCCGTTCGGAAGTTTAATGGACTGAAATATAATGGTGGTTCTCTAAGGGTGAGGAAGGCAAAATACCCTCATGTCAACCTCATTGATAGGAGAAGAAGTCAAAGAGGCTCAAGTGATTCTAAGGGAACCCAGAGATACATAGTCAGAGGACAGAAATCGGTAGCAAAGTCAGAAATGGGGTTGTAGTTCTTGGCTGGTAATTGGGTCTGTAGAGGAAGCTGATGTTGGAGTTGCATCGTTGGTCAAAAATTGGAAGCGTGTTTCTGAATTAGGGGGGATTTTTGGGTGAAAAATTTAATCTTAAAATGAAAAAGAAAATCCACATCACTGCTTCGTTTGGTCAAACTAACGGAACATAACAGAAGGGCCCCGATCGCACGTTTTTGAAACGTTGGGGTGTCTGACCGCTACGTTTAAACACGGGGGGCCCCGATCGCTCATTTGTGAAAGATCAGGGGCCCAAAGTGGAATTAAGCCTTTTTTAAATTCTGTTTCAGTTTCAGATATATAATGGGATGGAGATTTTCCTATTGTCATCCTCCATAAATTTATAGAACAAATATATTTTATTTTGCCGTATAATTGATTTACAACAATCTGATTGGTTGACGGGTTTTTACACCGTCGGTGCATAATCCTTTTTCTCTGAAATTATCTTACTTTAAACGTGGACAACTTAAAATATTAATAATTTTGTGTATCGTATTTTTTTTAGACACCAAAATATAGGAAAATAATGACATATAAAATGTAACTGAATGAGAAAGATCGGGAGAAAAAAGTATATGAATGGTATACAAATTAATTAGGGGTGCACATGGACCGGGTCAACCCAATAAATCCATCCAACCCAATCCGATCCAGTGGTAAAAATGCAGGTTGGATTGGGCCAACGGGTCCACCGGATTGATTTTATTACGATCCAATCACCTTTGGATCGGATATCGGATTTAATAATAATCCATCCAACCCAACCCGAAATCTAATCATGCAATAATAATATATTATTTAATATATATTTTTAATAATTTTAATTTTTACCTAACCTACTAATAGGGTATGTAATTTATGAAGACTTGGATCCTATTATTTGAGTAATTTTTAGGAGACTTAGAGACTAATTTGTTTGTAATTACTTATCATGTTTAAAAACTTGAAGTACTCGTCTAGTTATGTGTTGTCGTATAGATGTGTGTAGACAGTAGTTATTAATTTATGATGTAATCGCATGTTAGAGACTTGAAGTACTTGTTTTTTAATATTTTTCAATATTTCAGATTTATTTTTATTTTAATATAGCGATCCAATCAATCCATCCAAACCAACCCGAAGATTGTCGGATTGGGTTGGTTCGGATTCGTAGGTGAAAATTCACAAAATCCAACCCAACCCAACCCAAATAGTTATGATCGGTTCGGGTCTTGATTAGCCTGAAAATCCATCCAGCCCGATGACCCGAGGTTTATTCTATGTTTATCGAGTCATTTTTGTTTCTTTATTCTTCTTTTTGTGTCCTTCATTGAGTTTTGAGTCAAGTTGAGTCCCTTTATAGTTCATAATTGCATTTGCATTAGTTTAAGTATTTTTAATTTATTTATTTGGTCTTTTTATTAGTTCTAGTTTGAGGTTAATTCTGATGTTCAGATTTGAGCTGAAATCTTGTGAGAATATGAGAGTTGACTGCATATTAGGAGTTTAATTTGATGATTTGAATGGATGGTTGTTAAATTATTGTGATTAAATGAGTGTTTCCATGAGTTACATTTGTGGAATGATGGTTTGTTGAGATTCTTTGAAGGTTTCAGGTGTTTTTGATGGCTAATGATGTTGATTGAAGACCAAGTAATGAGCCATGATGATAGTTGAAGAAGGAGTTACAAAATTCGGAGAAGAATCTGATGAGCCACGCATGTGCGCCACCTATGCCACGCACATGCGTGGCTGTTCTGTGTAAAAAAGGGGCGAGGACTGAAGGCCACGCATGTGCGCCGCCTAGGCCACACACATGCGTGGCGGACCGCTGAGAAGTCTATAAATTAGGTTTTTTGTCATTTCATTTGTTATCTTGGAACTTTTTGAACAAAACTTAGAGGTTTAGGTTCTTGGAGCTTGTGGGAGGCTTCTTGGCCCTCTTCTTTCAGGTTTTTGTTCCTTTAATTTGCATTATGAATTCCCTAGCCATGCTTGGCTAGTTTTCTTTGTACTTTGGGTGAAGTGAACCTTAGCTTTGATTATGTTTTGAACTTCTGAGTTTCTCATATGAATAAAGTTTTCTTTCTATGTATCCTTTCTCTATTTCAATATTCTCTTGAATGCATGCAAGTAGTGTTTGGCTTTCTTCTTGCACAACGGTAGTTGGTAAGGATTAAGGGACCATAGGATTAGATTGATTTGTTTACTACCACTTAGGTATAAGGGTGGGAACTTATTGTGTTGGCCTGAACATAGAAGCTTCATTCTTCAATTGAATTGACTAGGTACTAAGGCATTAGGCTTAGCAACTGAAATTGAATGATTTACTTGATTAAGGTATTAACAAGTGAAGTAAAGGCTACATCACCATAGAAGGGGTTCTAAAGTTCATATAAGAATTTGGTTGTAAGAAACATAATTGGACTAAGTGAAACTTAACCCAGGGTACTTCTTCATCTGAATTATAATTCTTGCTTTTCATCAAAAGTGTGTTAAACACAACAAAACCTCAAACTTATATTGCTTTCTTTTTCACATTCTGAACACAAAACTCTTAGAAGCAATTGATGAACAACTATCCCTGTGGTTCGACAATCTTTTGTATTACTTCGATCAATCCGTACACTTGCGGAACTGCTATCACAACCCAACCCATGTGCAGCCCTAAAATTAATCAGTACTATTGAAACAACAGTACTGAATCTTAAGAAAGCAAAATTTTGAGAAACACTAGAATTACTTATTTAAGCATTTTTTTCATAGCAGATTTTTACTTTTATTTTTAGTGATTTTCTTTAATATCATTTTGTTCTAAAACACCATTAAGAGCTCAGCCGAAAGCTAAGAAAAAAGACAAAAACCAAACAAGACACAACTCCTCCGCCAGTCTACCAAACACACCTAGGAACAAATAAAAGGGACATCATGAACACAACTCATTTGCAAGAAGGAATTAGAATCTGACACAGAAGAAATCCAACACCTACACTAAGACAGCATGCCTGCACGGATCTGGGTCGTTAAATGGTTTAGAGCTGACTCATCTTGTTAAGTTTAAACGCACATTCATATCGTTTATCATATTTTAAATGATAACAATTTTAAGGGTATAAGTGGAATACTAAAAATTTCATATTTCAGGAACACAATGACTAATCGTTTATGCTGTTAAGTTCAAACACTAGATACATCGTTTAACATATTTTGAATGATAACAATTTCAAAGGATATAAGTGTAACGGTTAAAATTTCATGTGAATTATATTTCAGGAAATTACTTATGTCTCAAAATCCCCCATTGTCTGATGATCAATTGCAAGACAATGCTACAAGATAGTTAGCACAAGAGAAGAAAGGTCAAAGCTACAAGACAGTCTGTACAAGCGAAGAAAGGTCAAATCTGCTAGACCGTCTACACAAGAGAAGACTACACTGACTGAATGCATTCAACATCTATCTCAAAGCTAACCAATGGAAGTAATGTCCGGAGAATGAGTGTCATCTTTCAATTGAAAATATCTCTGACATTCTTGAGGAGAAAGTCTAGTGCAAAGGCATCACGTGATACTCTACAGAGCACACTGACCAAAGAAACAAGTACAACGTTGCCACAATCAAGTTTCCTCTTTATCTCTCAAAAGGAATGGAACAAAGCTCAAGTGCTACCTACCGGGTGACAAGATACATTTTGTAGCAACAAATCTCAGTCAAAGGGTACAATTCATTTAATGCACCTGACGAAAGGACCGTTTGATCTAACGACTATAACTTGATGTGCTCTACGCGCTCCAACAACTATCAACAAACTCTATAAGCACTTGAGTATAAAAGGAAGAATTACAGATTTTCAGAAGTACGAATTAGAACAACAAACAACGCATCAACCTTCATCTGAATTAGAAATCTTCATCAATCAAGAAAGCGAGAAAGTCCTCACATCGTATGAGAGAAAATCCTTAAGATTCAAACCTTTATATCACATTCTCTTTAGATATAGAACTCAAAGTATCTCATAGAGTCAAATCATCTTCAATACTTTGTAGTTCCTGTGCTTAGAATTTTCTACAATACCTCTCGTAAGAAGAGAACTTTGTAGAAGTAAACGATCTTGAAAAAAATTGTAGGAGAAGTCATGTATAATACTTGGCGAAAGAGACCTCCTTGAAAATACCTGGTGAAGGAGAAGTCCTTGATAATACTTGATTAGGAGAACTCATGTATAATACTTCGTGTAGGAGAACTCCTTGATACTTATTTAGTGAAATCTTAGTTAAGTCAGAGACTGGACGTGACCTTATCGTTTAAGGGTGAACTAGGATATACCGCATGTGTTTTCTTTGTTTACTATTCTGCACTTTTACCTGTTGCACCATACGATTGCGAAAATATTTTAAAACTAATAATTGTTTAATAAATCAAATTTTTATAAGAACACAATTCAAACCACCCCTTCTTGTGTTATATTATTACATTTCATATGCCCTACATTGTTATGTTCAAGCCAAACATTATATATGGAAGACAGTTCAATCCTTAAAAAGAAGTTCAAATTGGTTGGTCAAATCTAATCATCTAGATCAATCTAACCAATGGAGAAAAAGAAAGAAGATTGTCTGAGGAAAGAAGACTGTCTGAAGATGAAAAGAAGACTATCCAATGAAGAAAGTTGCATTGTCTAGAGAATGAGCGTCATCTTCGAATTAGAAAATATCTCAGACAAGTTGGTGAAGAAATTTCAAGGTAATATCACGTGATCTTACAAAACAAATTGACCAAAGCTAAAGTACAACGAAGTACAACGTTGTCACAATCAAATTGCCCAATCTTCACATCAATGTATGGAAACAAGGATCAACTCCACCTACCAGCTGACAAGATACATCTTTGTGGTAACAAGTCTCAGTCAAACAATATCATGCATTCAATGCACCTGACAAAAGTATTGTTAATCCAACGGATAGCATCTCTATGAAGTACAAGCTCCAACGACTATTAACTCTCTCACATAAGATCTTGAAGTATATAAGCAAGACTTGAAGATTTTTTTTAAAGAGAAAAAGAACAACGAATCAGATCTCAATTCAACGAATTAATCAACAAGAGAAAAAAGCAAAAAGTCTTCACAAGCCTAAAAGTCATATCTTATTGACATTGTCTGCTTCAAAAAGAGAGAACCATTCCTAAGAGTCAAATCTCTTTACCTTACTCTCTCTAGAATTAGAACTTAAAGTATATTCTCAGAGTCAAATCTCATACTTAATACTTTACAGTTCTTGAGCTTCAAATTTCTCTACTATCACATTTGTAAGAAGAAAATATTGTAGAAGGAAACAATCATGAAAAAGATTGTTTAGGAGAAGTCCTTGATAATACTTGTAGGAGAAGTCTTGATAATACTTGTAGGATAAGTTCTTCAAATACTTGCAGAAGAAGTCTTTGATACTTTCATAGCCCAATCGTTTAAGGGGTGAACCAAAATAAAATCTTTGTGTCACGTTTACATATATTGTTTACTTATCCGCTGCACTAAACGATTGTGAAAAGGTTTTGAAACTAATAATCTTTTCAAAACCGAGTTTTAGAACAACACAATTCAAACCCCATTTTCTTGTGTTATTTCATTACATCTCACATATGTAAAATCATATACCATAGTTAGTTGTTTTCCTATAAGAAGGGAACTTCACGCTCTAGTCATGACACGAAAAGGCTCTAAGGGATACGGGTCAGGACAGACTAATAGACAAGGCCAAATTCTATACACGGCTAAATGTAAGGTTGTCCAAGGGTGGCTTCGGGCTTAAACCTCGATTTTGGTAGGGTGAAAAACACTAAACCACCAGGTCCGTCAACATTCATTCACTGGCTATGGGAGGTTCGAGTTCGGTTTGGTTGGTAATCAAATTGACTAGGTGGGTTTGTAGTGGTTGTAGATTCATAAAATAATCGTGAAAAAAAGGAACAAGAGGGTGAAAGAAATGGATCTGGATCTATGTGGTAACAAAGAAGAAAAAATAATGCTAACAAAGAAGAGATAAACAAAAGATCTGTGATAAATTACAATGGATCTATATTAAAAATAATGCTACAAACTTACAATGATTTAAAAGATTAAAATTCTGCAACAGTGAGAGAACGAAAGTTCGTGAGAGTGAGCCAACTAGTGTTCACTTGAATCTAAAGTGAAGTGGGTTGGGCTCTTTTTTTTTTTCACTTGCTTCTAGACTTAGAGTGATAATGGGTTGCACTCTTTTTTTTTTGTTAAGTACTTCTCTCATTCGTTTTGATTCAATCAGGCTAGAGCACAAACCAAAACCGACCGTTGAAGACCATAGAAAACCAGTTTCTAACACTCGCTTAACCTATTTTTCAACCCGAATCGTCCAAAAGCACAAAAAAGGCCTTGATTTTTACAATTTCAGATCGGGCCAGATCATTATGGATAGTCCTACCTAAAAGCATGCAATTCTTGTGTTTATTGCATCTCCAATCCAGGGCTGTCCACATTGGTCCGAACCAGAGCCGAGTAAACCGACATTTTTTTTAGAAAATTAGCCAGTTCGGTTCGGCCGTGGGTTTGGCCGATTCGCGTTTATGGATTCGTAAGGGTTTAACCGGTCGGTTTCGGTTTGGGCTCCAGCCCGACCGAACCAGGTCTTTAAAAGAAAAAAATCAACCCAGGCCCAAGCTTCCCCTTCTGTCCAGACTCCAGACCATATAATAACTCTCCTTTCTTCACCTCATCCTAACCCAAGCCACCACTCACTCCTCTCTTCACTTCCTCTAAACCGTAGCCGGCTACCATCATCCTCTCAACCCAGCGTCGTCGCCGTTTCCACTCAACCCTCTCCGCCACCCCACCACTGCCTCCATCCTTTAAACATCGCACCTCGCCTCTTCCATCACCCTCCGCTCTCACCATTGAGACAGGTCCCACCACCAGTCACCACGACCATCTCACCACCGAAGGAAATATAAATGTCGTGTTTCTCTCCTTTCCCCTCTACTATTTCAGCTCCAAATCTTGGCATGCGATGGCTTGAGCTTACTCCCCGCGGTGGCCTGGGCTTGGAAGAAGACACAGATGACGATGGGGACGTCAGTGACGGCTCAGATCAGGCTAAAGAAGAGGTGGTTCCAATCAAGCCCCTCTTCTACCTCTGCTAGGGTCCCGACCCAAAACCCTTTTCTTATGTTGAAACTTGTTGATCTTTGTAATGGAGTTAAAGGTAGTCATCAATTGTTTGTTAGGGTTTATTTTTCTGGATTATTTGCTTGATCTCAATCTTCATCTTCTTTTTTCTGCAATTTTCTTTTGGCTTCTCAACCCGTTTTAACCGTGGTGGTTCTCATTTTTCACCTGATGAAACCGACGTTGGCTGCCCGAAACCGATCGTACACGTCCGATGATGGACAGCTCTACTCCACGCTTCGAGGTACCGCAGATCTTAGTTACCAACAATAGGAAACAATTTGGTAACAGCCACTACTAAAAAACGCGAATTACCGACGGATTTTAGCGACGGAATCAGCGACGGATCGACGTTTTGAAAATAAATATTCAATTTTAAAATTTAGCGACGGTTTTAGCGACGGATTGTTTCCCTCGCTGTTTTTCCGTCGCTAATTCCCTCGCTAATTTCATTTTATTATTTTATATTGCAAATTAGCGACGGTTTTGTACTGTCGCTGATTACCTCCCGTCGCTAATTCCCTCGGTAAAGTTAGCGACGGAATAATAACATAATTTCCGTCGCTAAATATATTGTTTTTAAAAATAAATTGTTTTCTCCAGGTTTCGAACCTGGGTCTTGCTTGTCAAAGGGAATGACTTAGCCATTTGAACTACTTGATATTTTATCTGTTATAATTTGAAATAAATATATTTGACTTGATAAAGACTAATAGGTTAAAAGACACTTTACCAATCCTCATTCTCGCTAGCACAGGTTAAAAGACACTTTACCATTTCCAAACACTGAAACCTCTCGACTGAAAAACGGAAACCACCGTTCCTCACGCTCGCTAGCTCCACCATTGTCGTTCCCTTTCACCATAACCACCGTTCCTCACGCTCGCTAGATCCTCCGCCGGAGTCAGTGCTCGAATCCACAGTATGCGGTGGTGAATGGGTTTCCCTTCGCGTGTCCGCCGCCTTCTTCTCCGTTGCTCGTCGCTCGCAAACCGTCATCCTCCATCGCCAGTTAACAAGCTTAAGGGAAAACTCTGAACCGTCATCCTCCATCGCCAGAGCTTAAGGAGCAACAAAAGGTATGATCAATTTTTTAGGGTTTTTCACTTTAGTTTCTACTGAGTACTAGAGAGAGATAGGGTTTCTAAGGGTTTTTATTTGGGTGCTAATTTTATGTTAAAATTGAGTGAACTAACTGGTCTCTATCCCGCGCCATGTCAAAAAAAAAAAATTAAGTGAACAAAGACCACACAACTTCAGCAAATTAACTAAAATCTTTTCTATAAATCCTGAGTGAGCCAATTGCAATTGGCGGCAAAGAGATGGCAAAGTTTCTGGCTTATATGAAATTGTTTAGAAGATGAAGATAAGGTGAGTATTAGTCTATTAGCGATACTAGTCAACTTATAAGTAATTTAAAGAGTTTAATAGATTTGCACTGTGAGTTTACAACTATTTTACACTGATAATCAATCACAGCATGTCACGTAGGTGGAATCTCTCACCTTAAATTTTAATTAAAACAAAAATATATTTGTTAATGTGGCGAAATTCAATTTGGTGATTATGTAAATAAAGTTTACGATGTAGACACATTATAATTTTTTTTGTCCATACACACATTATAATTTAAAGGAGTAAGGGTCAATTAAAATTATGCAATCATGTCAATTTTTTTTTGATAAGCCAAGAAAATATATTGAATGAAGTACAAGGGGTACTTCAACCCAATACAAAGAGGAAGAGAGTTAAAGAAGCAATAAGGAAACTAAAAAAGAAACTAATAAATAAGGAAGAAGCACCTCAGAACCTAAAGACCCCCCCGATGGAGGCACAACTTAATAAAATATGTCTCATTAAAACCTTTACCAGGAAAACCCCCTTGGAAAAAACCTGGTGAAGGAAAAATAATACATATTTTAAAAAGCCAAAACGACACCACCAAAGGGAATTACAAAACCCACCCACTAGAGTCATGTCAATGACGTGTTAATTAGTCATCACTATAGTTAGCCACCCATCACTAGTTCAAGTTGAATCGGTCAAGTCAGTACTCAAGTCTACTTGTGGTCAAGGTTCTAAATATCGGTCGCGGTTGCGGTTGCGTTGCGGATTTCGCGATAACGGATATTACGGTTGCTGCGATCCGTGTTGCGTCTGTTGCGGTGTGAATGGTTCACAATTTTCACAAATTATGTTAATATTATCAAAATTGAATTTATAATTTATCATTGTAAATATTTTTTAGTTATAATAAAAAAACAAAGTAGAGAAAATAGAAAATGGTAAATACTACTATGAATAAACCCATATCACCCATTGGAACAAAAGAAACCTTTATCACCCACAGGGATCACCATCCAAGGGTCACATTAACATCTCACTAACACAAATTCAATGGTCAAGATCAATTACCCCATCTCACACAACTTTCCCCTCTCTCTCACTCATTTCACTCACGACAAAAGGAAGTGCTATCTGAAAACGCCAAAATGGAAGCCAAGCTTGGTCAAATTCGAACCAGAGAAGCTAGTGCTTGAAGAACAGAGCAAGGTTGAGAAGCCATTTCACAAAGCCGAAGAGATCTCTGAAGTTTCCAACTTGAGCGAGAGCGTGTCCACGACCATTGTGACTTATAAGAGAGAAGAGGAAGAAGAAGGGAAGAACTTATCAGAAGGGTCAACGGATCTCCGGCGAGTATACGTACAAATCGCTCCTTTGCTGGTGGCAGAACAGAGAGGTTGCCGGCTCCGAAATCGCTGGCGAGGAGGTTGATCACGGTTTAACCTTGACAGAGACGCCATGGATAAGGTCGAAGAACCTTGTTGCGGCTATTGCGCCGTTACGCGGTGGCTGTTGCGGCCGCAAAATCGTTCTGTTGCGGTCGTTACGTGTGATTCTCCTTCACTCCGCTATATCGCCCTGTAACGGTATCGGTGGCCGCCGATACCGAGATGTTCCGGCCGATTTTCACATATCGGTCCGATATTTAAAACCTTGCTTGTGGTTTTGTTTAAGGAGTCGTGGTTGGTGTTCCAGTTCCACTCATTGTATGAGAAAGTACTAAGAAACAAGCAAATTCAGTGAAAGCTAAGTAGTTTATAAATTATGCGTGCAGCTATGCATGCTACTATGCCGCCGACGTATTTATGCGTGCAACTATATATGCATGCTCTATTTTTTATTTTTTTGAAAGTTTATCTGCATCAATCATTTATTTATGTGTCCTTACTTAATACTAGTTTAAGTATTTAGGTTAATTTATTATTTGACATATATCAGAGTTTTGATGATTATAAGTAATGTAGAGTTCAATCTTTGCTATCTTCTCATTTTATAGATTTTATTTTTGAAAAATAAAAATATGTCATCCTCTTCTTTTCCTTAAAAAAATAACTTAGTAAAGAAGATTGATGGTTCACTACTTCACTCCTTCAAAGTTACTACAGAAGACTCAACATGAAGGACGAAATATTAATTTTGAAACATGATTATGCCATTGGTGACATAGCTTTTTGCAACTATTTTTCCTGTTCTCTTGCAACTTGTTAGGGGTTTCCAAATAATTCAGCACTTGAAGGCTTTAACATTTTTAAAACATTGCCCCTGGTTTCGATGCATGTGGGGTGTGGAAAACCAACAGTAGTGACCCACTTGGCGGAAGGTTCACTGAATATTATTCACGTTTGACTCATTGATTGACTTCTGTCTTCTACTGCTGCATGCAAGTGGCGAATTTGAACTTCCCGTGATACAAATCCGCCACCCAAGAACCTCATCAGCAAACCAAAATCTTCTTCTCTATATATACCATCGATATGGCATGTGTTCTTCAAGGTGAGTGAGGCAATTAATTGCAATCTTGAATAAGCATTAAGTGATAAAATGAGTACACCTGGCGGCCAACAGAGTGCTCCTCCAAAGAATTTGTGGGGAAAGTTTCGAAGGCTTGTAGAAAGGTTTTTGAGAGATGAAGATGGGGAGAAGTGGATTAAAGAAATGAGAGGGGGCCTGAGTATGACAGCTTCTATAATCGCCACTATGACCTTTCAACTTGCCACTAACCCACCGGGCGGCGTCTTTCAGGCAAATGGCGGTGTTCCAAAGACTGATGCTAGGATTTGTTGGCACAATAATACCATTCAATGCCCTGGGGAAGCTGTGTTGGGTGTTGTGTACAGGCACACTTATACAAATTTCTTGATTTGCAACACCCTCTCCTTCATTTCATCCCTCAGTGTTTGTCTCTTGCTGGTGAGTGGAATCCCTCTCAAACATCGTATCATCATATGGGGTTTGTTGATCAACATGTGCATGTCCATCACCACCCTCGCTCTCAGCTACCTGTTTGCGGTCTCCATGGTCACCCCAAATGGCGTTTGGGAGACAGCTAATAACATGTTTGTTATAGGCCTCTTTATTTGGATTGGCTTGCTAGGAATCGTGAGTGCTTTTGTCATCATACGAATTATTTACCGTGTGGGTAAATGGATCACTAAACGCCAGCCAGCACCAAAAATGAGAAACGTACAATTAGCAAGCCAGCTATAGCTGCCTTCCTTATGGTTGGTTGCAGATTATGAATAAACGTTATATATACGTACAGTTTCATCTCAACGTATGCATGATTTAAAACGTACAATTATGCATGCATATCATGTGAGTATGCATGATTTAAGAAATTTGTGGTATTTAATTCTTGTTCAAGTTCAAAATAGGGTTAGTCTTGATTCTGGCTTTCGTATGTGGAAGAGGAGTTATGTCTTAGATTAATAGTGGTGTTGTCCATTTAGTACGTACTGTAATGTTTAAAGATGCATGTGTGTTAAGTAGTTTTCATTTCTTCTCTTCAGGTTTAATTTAATTCTAGCAGCGCATGTAATTACTTTTGATATTTATATAGTTTGTGGATTTGTATCCTTTGGAGTTGGGAAATATATATATATATATATTTAATTTGCAAGGAGTTAAATTTTGCATATATTTGCACCAAAGACTCAAACTCACTTACCTCACTCTTTCACACACGCGTGTGTCTCAGTGTCTTTATTGCAAGAAGTGTTTGTTAGTACTGGGCAGTCACGACGTCAAACCCATAGACCATAACATTACAATCGAGCATCATTATCGTGTTGAGTTATTTTATACCATGATAGACATGCAACTTCAAGAACTTAATGATCGTTGTGGTGAGATTAATCCTCAATTGCTCCTTTGTTTGGTTTCTCTGGATCAATTTAATTTGTTCTATACTTTTGATAAGGCAAAAGTGTTGGAATTTATAATTTTTTATCCAAATGAGTTAAAGACTTGACTTGAGAGTCCATGAAGCCGACGCCAATGGATGACAAAAGCGTGATCGGAGGCGAGGACTGAACGATGATAACATGCACATCCACCAAATTCTTCGATCTCGAGGACAGGGAAGCCATATAGAAGGTCTATAAGACTAACCACCGAAGAAAATGAAGTTAGTGGTTATAGCTTTCGTCAATAAGGTCTCGCTGCCAGGGACGGACGCAGGTTCAAGCATACTGGGTATAATTCCCCCACGAAATTTGTGAACAATTCATATATGTTCTGGGAATGAACATTGAAAGAAGGGATAGTACCTAAAGAGTGGAAGAATGTGCTAGAGAGAGAATGAGAATGCTGAATTTCATGTGTTATTTCATAAAGTGAGCCAAAAGTCCCCTACAATTGGTAACTACCTCCTATTTATAGAGCTTGGGCACTACCTATTGGGCCAATTGGGCCTCCAAGGCCAAGGCCCAACTTAAGGCCAAGGCCCCGCCTCGGGGCGGGCTACACGCTGGGCGTTGCCCCTCTAGGGGCTCGCCCAGTCCACTAGTCTACAAGACACCGAGCTCGAAGTATGAGAGCTAAGTGTGTCTTTTAAATGCCTTTACATGTATCCTATAGTACACTGGGATCTAAGCTGCCAACATGGCTTGAGAAAAGAGAAGTAAACTACGTCGCCAACATGGCGTAAGCAAAAGGAAACAGGCATTTTTGGTATTGGCGAACAACCCAAACCGGCAAGTCCACAAGTCCACAAGTCCACAAGCGGCGAGAACGATCGCTCCGTACTGGCGATTGGTTGGAGTAGGTGAGCGATCGTTCGCCGGCGAGAAAGGTGGCAAGCATTGGTCAGGTACTGATCACCCAAGTGTTGGCTGGCAATGTCCCCGGCGAGTGACTAAACTTTAATGTTGGTATTACTTGTCAGGCGATGACGTTTGGTTTCTATGGTGGCGAGGCCTTTCGCGCTTCCTCTTATTTCAAAAACCTTTCAAATCCCTAACTGCCCCACGTGACGCGTCAGTTACATCAGTTTTCCTCTTTCTCCGGAACCGTCACTTCACTTTTCATAACTGTCCCATCGTGCGCAGTAAACCCCATCACACGCGTTCCACTTCCCCAAAAAACCATCATGACTTCCAATCTTCCACACGTGTCCAACACGCCGGAGTAATAAGATACTCAACATCCTGAGTGACCAAGCACTCGCCCTCCACCTTATTCATTCGCCGACCTTATATCTTGCGCTATTTTTTCACGCGTCATATGATTGAATTACGCCTAACGACTTCGTGCATTAATTTTAACTAGGACTTGTTGCTTGGTATTTCACCGCCAAGACTTTAGACGTTTTCCACAAAGGAATAAACGGCCTCCATTCTTGAGGGCTTCGCCCGGGGCTTCGCCCGCTCAGGGCTTACGATGCTTGGGTCCCAATGGCCATTTGGGGGTCCCAAGTCTTTTGCCTAGCTTATGGTGCTCGTCGTATTCTAGCGAGACTTACCCAGCACGTCGTTTACGGGACCGGCGATCACATCAGACTTTCCGGGGGGAGATTCCCAGGCGTCAAAGGCCCTTTGTGGAATCGCCACCACCCTCAGGGTTCCAGCAAGCCCCTTTGGGGATCAAGCTTGTCCCACCTAGTGATCGCCGTAATTCTTTATATCGATCGGCAATTCCGATCGTCAGGGAATCCCTGGAATTTTGGATGTGAATTTCATGAACTTTCGTTTTATTGATAGAGCGTCTCGTTAAAAAACTCCTTTCGGAGAAAAAGAGCACACTTTTGTTACAATGGAGAGTTTTTAGGCACTTTTTAAAGAAATTGAAAATATCTATCTTCGACGAATTCCCTTTGCCCACGATCAACTGTAATAATAGCGCAGGTTCAAACCGTTGAACAACCTGGGTAGTCGCCTTCCATCAAGCTCCTCCAAATGATAGGCCCCTGTACCAAGAACTTTGATAATGCGGTAAGGCCCTTCCCAGTTCGGGGTCAGCTTGTTTCCCGGGGCTCCTGACCGCCACTTTAGGACCAGATCGCCAACTTGCATGTCTCGGACGCGAACCCTACTATTATACTTGGCGGCCACGCGCTGCTTCATCGCCGTTTCCCGAATGTGCGCCTCGTCCCGCATTTCGGACAAAAGATCCAACTCCATCGCCATATTGGCTTGATTCTCCCCTTCAAAATCCGGCTGAGTCCGCCATGTGAAATTTTCAATCTCCACCGGCAACATGGCATCTACCCCATAGGTCATCCTAAAGGGGGTTTCTCTTGTAGTAGATTGCACAGTGGTGTTGTACGACCATAGTACCACTGGGAGTTCATCCAGCCAGGCTCCCTTAGCTTCCTCAAGCTGTCGCCTTAGTCCACGCAGAATTACCCTGTTCGCAGATTCTACTTGCCTGTTCGTTTGTGGATGCTCCATAGAGGCGAATCTCATCTGTATGCCCATTTCCTTGCAAAATTCCCTTGTTTGGTTGCTTGAAAACTGGGTCCCGTTGTCGGAGACAATCGCCCTTGGGATCCCGAACCTACAAACGATACGCCTCCAGTAAAAGTTGACTATCTTTGCAGAGGTTATTTTAGCCAGGGGCTCGGCTTCAATCCATTTAGTGAAGTAGTCCACCGCTACCAATATGAACTTCATTTGCGACCTGGCGGTCGGAAAAGGTCCTACTAAGTCCACACCCCACATGGCGAAAGGCCATGGGGCGCTCATCGTTACCAGTTCTTTTGGCGGTGCCTTGGACAAATCAGCAAACACTTGACATTTTTTGCACCGCTTCACAAAGTCCATACAATCTTTCCTGAGGGTGGGCCAGTAGAATCCCGCCCTTAACACCTTGCAAGCCAAAGATCTCCCCCCAATGTGGCTTGCACACACTCCCTCGTGCACCTCAGACATTATCGCCTCGTATTTTTCCGGCGGTACGCATTTAAGCAATGGCGTCGAAAAACCACGGCGATACAAGTGTCCGTCAATGAGAGTATAGTGGCTCACTTCTCGCCGTTGCTCCTTCGTGCATTGCTCCACTTCCGCCGGGTCCCCCGCCAAGATAGATAATATGGGTCCCATCCACGTCGCCCCTCTGTTCACACATGCCATGAGCTCGCCTTCAATGCTGGGGCACGCCAGCGTTTCCTGAATCACACTTTTGTTGTTGCCGGGCTTCCGCGTGCTCGCCAATTTGGCCAACGCGTCCGCCCGCTGGTTCTCTGCCCGGGGAACATACTCTACTACAACCTCTTGAAAAAGTGTCATCAAATATCGCACCCGCTCAAGGTACTTGATCAGATTGGGATCTTTAACCTGGAAAGTGCCCTTCATTTGATTCTCCACCAACTGCGAGTCCGTTCTTATCAACAAACTTCCGATCTTTACTTCACGTGCCAACTTCAACCCGGCGATGAGAGCTTCATACTCTGCCTGGTTGTTTGTGGCCTTGAACTCGAATTTCAGCGATTGCTCCAGTACTAGATCCCCTGGTCCTTCCAACGTCACTCCCGCGCCACTGCCACTGCTATTGGAGGATCCATCTACAAAGAGAGTTCACTGAGTGTCCACTCTTTCAAACCGATCTGGGGTCAACTCTACCACAAAATCAACCAGCGACTGTGCGCCAACCGTGCCTCGCTTATCATATTGCAAACCATATTCGGACAATTCAACCGACCAGGCGACCAATCTTCCTGACAAATCCGGTTTTTGTAACACTTGTCTCAGGGGAAAATCCGTCCGCACCCTCACTGGAAAACTCTGAAAATAAGGTCTCAACCGCCGGGCGGTGACAAGGACCGCCAGTGCTGCCTTCTCAATTTTCTGGTATCTGATCTCTGCACCCTGGAGTGTGTGGCTAACAAAATAAACGATTCGATGCTCGCCATCCACTTCCTGCAGTATCACAGAACTCAGTGCACTATTGCTCACGGCAAAATACAAGTGCAGCGGGTGTCCCTGTATTGGTTTTGACAAGATTGGCGGTGATGACAAAAGTTCCTTGAGACGAACGAAAGCTTCTTCACACTCCGCTGTCCACTCGAATGCAACATTTTTTCGAAGACACTTGAAAAAAGGGAAAGATTTATCGCCAGACTTAGGGAGAAATCGAGATAAAGCAGCTATTCGCCCTGTTAAACGTTGGACCTCTTTTACATTAGAGGGACTTTTCATCTGCTGAATTGCCTTGCATTTATCTGGATTTATCTCTATCCCTCTGGATGTGATCATGAATCCTAGAAACTTGCCACCCTGAACACCAAAAGAGCATTTCTCCGGGTTGAGGCGCATATTGTGCTTCCTTATCTCGCCAAATGCTTCTTCCAAATCTTGATGATGATCCAAACCACGTACTGACTTAACGATCATATCGTCGACGTAAACTTCCATGTTTCATCCCACCTGTCCAGCAAAAACCCTATCCATCAATCTTTGGTAGGTCGCCCCAGCATTCTTTAATCCAAATGGCATGGTGCGATAACAATAGTTGACTCTGGCGGTCATGAAAGCCGTTTTGTCTTCGTCTGCCGGGTGCATGCGGATTTGATGATAACCAGAATAAGCATCCATCAAGCTTAGCAGTTCATTGCCCGAGGCACCATAAACAAGACCATCAATGCTGGGAAGGGGATACGAATCCTTTGGGCATGCCTTGTTTAAGTCTGTGTAGTCTACGCACATCCGCCATTTCCCGTTCGCCTTCTTCACCATCACGACGTTCGCCAACCACGTCGGATATTTCACTTCTCTGATGAATTCTGCCGCCAGCAGCTTGTCGACTTCCTGTTGTACCGCCTTCCCCTTGTCTCCGCCCAAGCGCCGCCTGAGTTGTGAAACTGGCTTGACACTTGGATTCAATGCTAATCGATGGCAGATGAAGTTTGGATCAATTCCGGGCATGTCCTTGCAGCTCCAAGCAAACAAATCTAAGTTCTCACTTAGCAACTTTGTCAGGCGCGTCTCCTGCTCGCCTGTCAATCTGGTTCCAATATTCAAAGTGCGATCGCCAAACTTTAGCGCCTTTGTCTCCTCAATTGGCGTGGGTCTGTTAACTCGCCCCTCGCCTCGTGGGTTGAGATTTTCATCCGAAGTTTCAATTTCATAACATCTGTGTCCGACCAATGCACTCTTCTTGCCGTACAAGTTAAGGCAATTATTATAGCATTCCCTCGCCATCTTCTGGTCCACCTTCAGCTTGCCAACCTTTCCACTACTCAGTGGATACTTGACCGCCAAGTGGGCTGTTGAAATTACAGCACAAAGGCGATTCAATGTATTTCGCCCAATTATGACATTGTAAGATGCCACCACCTGGAGAACCAGATACCTTACCTTCAAAACCCTGGCACACTCATCTTCCCCGAATATTGTGTCTAGATCAATGTATCCTCGCACCATTACTTGCTCACCCACAAAACCTACCAAGGTTCCTGCATATGGAGTCAGATCATTGTCAGTTAGTCCCAACTTGTCGAATGCATCACCATAGATAATATCAGCCGAACTACCCTGATCCAGGAGTACCCTTCTAACGTTGAAACTATTCAACCTTAATTACACTACTATCGGGTCATCCTTATGAGGTTTTATCCCCTCAAAGTCTGCCATCGAGATTCTTATGTCAGGGTGCACGAATCCAAAAGCAACTTCATGAACGGAATTAACTGCACGAACATGGCGTTTCCGAGCCGCATGGGTGTCGCCACCACCGCCAAATCCTCCAGCGATGGTGTTTATGGTCCCTACGGGCGGTCCTGAGTGTTGAGTGAACGTGTCATCAGCCCCTTTTGTGGCGATAGCCGCTAATTCTTGCTTTTTCTTGCCCTTAGTATCTGTCCGCTCCTCCTCCCGCTTATGCGTTTTGTTGTGATCGTCGTTGTTGCGCCACTGGCCTTGGCGATTTCCTTGGTATCCCGCCCGAATCAACTTATCAATTTCCCGCTGCAAAGTCCAGCAGTCATCCGTGTCGTGCCCGGCGGACCGATGGTATTCACACCACTTCTTGGGATTGGCGTCCCGTGGTTGATACTTCGGGGCCTCTGGCTCATCCACTAGATTTGCGCCCCTCGCCTCGTAGAGTATATCCGTTAAACCTGTATTCATCACCATGTCAGCTTCCTCCCGCTGGCGATGAGACTTGGATTGCCATGGCCGGCGTTGTTCATAATCATCACGCCGTGGATACAACTGCTCCTTGGTCGGCCTCAATGCAGCCTTCCCTTTATCCTGCCTTTGCTGCTTGCCATCCCCCTTATCTTCGTCATTCTTATCTTTTTTCGCGCGCTTGGGCGACGTGTCGCCTTTTTCCAGTTTCGCGCGCTTTCTTTTGAAGGCATCGTCCTCCTCGTCAAGAATATAAGTGCTGGCGCGAGCACGCATCTCTTCCATCGAACGTGCCGGCTTGCGTGTCAACTTGCTGTTCAACCCTCCCGGTAACAAACCATTTTTGAATGCTAGAGCACAAGCTCGAGGCTCCTCATCCTCTACCTTGACCGATGCAGCGCTGTACCTTGCCATGTACTCCTTCATTGACTCTCCTTCTTGTTGGCGAATATTGTATAGGTCATTGATCGTCACCGGCTGATTCTTATTCGCCGAGAATTGCACTAGAAACTTGGATGAGAAGTCTCGGAAATTCGAAATCGATCCGCGCGGCAAAGTTGTGAACCATGCCATCGCCGTCGATTTGAACGTCGATGGAAACATCCTGCACTTCACCGCATCTGATGCCGCAATTATCACCATCTTCGTGTTGAAGTACAGAAGATGATCTTTTGGATCAGAATCTCCACTATAAGAATCCAGAACTAACGTTTTCATATTATCTGGAATTGCCACACTCTCAACATCCTCCGATAACGGACGGAACTCAGCTACTGAATCCGCTTCTCTGCTTCCATCATCTTGTTGCTCGCGGCGGTAGAAATCCAACAGAGCTTGTAGATGCTCATTCCGCTGCTGGATGTTGCCAATGCTGCGCATCATATGGCGCCATTGCTCCTGTGTCACCGCCGGTTGTTGCTCCGGAGCAGGTGAATTCTCTGGTGAGCGCTCCAGAGATCCAATCTGCGAAGGCGATGGAGGAGGTGGTGGTGATGGAGGAGGAGAAGGCGGCACAGAAGTGCGTGTAGCCTGTACTCCTGCCGTTCGTATCGGAGAATCCAGGACAACTCGATGATTCCGCCGAGGCGGTGAAATTCGCTGTCGCACTGGTGAATGATGCTGCTTCCTGCGTCGAGTCTCCATCTAAACAGGAATGACGCAAACTCGATCGAAAAAACGAACGTCGGTCACGGAATCAGGATCGGAAAATTAGAGAATTGCCTGATCGTAATCAGAGATAGCCTCTTGCACAATCAATCCACGTGAATGGGAGTAGAAAGTTTATCTTCCCCACAGACAGCGCCAAATGTTCTGGGAATGAACATTGAAAGAAGGGATAGTACCTAAAGAGTGGAAGAATGTGCTAGAGAGAGAATGAGAATGCTGTATTTCATGTGTTATTTCATAAAGTGAGCCAAAAGTCCCCTACAATTGGTAACTACCTCCTATTTATAGAGCTTGGGCACTACCTATTGGGCCAATTGGGCCTCCAAGGCCAAGGCCCAACTTAAGGCCAAGGCCCCGCCTCGGGGCGGGCTACACGCTGGGCGTTGCCCCTCTAGGGGCTCGCCCAGTCCAATATATATACTCTAATATCATAAGTGTAATTTTCCCCACACACCAAAATTGCTAGTGCCCCCACACTATTCATAGAGATCCTGTAATTTGGTATCTACAATTTCTTTGTTTTATGTTCTAATTACAATATGAATAATGGTCTTACTCACCCCTTTTTCACCTCCACCCCACTAAACAAGAAAGAATTAATACATATAAGTGATATGGTGTGACAGAAAATACAGAGAGAAATAGAAAGAAGAAGTTAATTAAAATGAGATGTAAGAGAAAGTAAAATGTGAATATATCATGGTGCTTGCTATGGTACCTTAAGCCATATAGGTGCTTGCTATGGTACCTTAAGCCAGACTAAGGTGTGGTACCCAAAATGAGTCGATTTAACAATAAAGACTCATGTACCGACTAAAATTTTGATTGTGTTCTATCGTAGTAATGTAGGGTTCCATTCTTAGGGACGTGAGATTTGAAAGTTGTGTTTTCTAAGTTTTGTGCATCCATCAACCATGATCATTTTACGTGCATCTCCATCACCATCATTCGTTTCCACCACTCGTACATTTTTCATCAAAAAATGAATTTCGTGAGATAAAGTTAATTGACAAGTAAAATAAAATCTAAAAATATAATATTTACCTTGAATAACATGATAATAATCTATAACATTACTTAATGGAGTACCATACCCAAAAAAAAATTGAAGGTACCACAAAATTTACCATATATCATTACTCTGATCACTCGTGCAATATTTATGGGATCATTCTTTTACTTTATTTGTAACGGTTAGTTGTAGATGTAAGAGCTTCTATATATCACTTGGCTTTGATTTCTTATTGCTCTTTCATTTAGATATAAATCAACAAATCATATTATCATTTTTTGTCACTTGCTTTCCATGTGCACTTAAAAAAAAAATATACACCGCATAAAATATGTAAGATTAACTTGATTCATATTAAAAACATTGTGGTTTGATTTGCAAAACTTTCACATGCGCGCGAGTGCCCTAATAGTCTGATCACTTGGTTTATTGTATACTTGTTCACCTTTTTTTAACACGAGATGTTTTTTTCAGGATTTAGACCCGTGACAGTTGCATGTTCAAGTCTAATCAACCTCTCGTAAAAAAAAAATGATGTCGAAAATAGTTGATTGTGTTGAGAATGGAAAAAAATTGTGCCAAAGAGTTCCAAGTGCATACTGCCCCCACAACCGAACATTTATGGATATGTCACTGCTCGCTGCGACGTAGCAACTTGCAAGTGAAAAGCGAGGGCGATAACGTTAGGGTTATTTCGTAGCAAGAGAGAATGAGTGAAAGAGCGAAAGTGCATGAGAGTGAGACGACTAGGGTTCACTTAAATCTAAAGTGAAGTGGGTTGGACTCTTTTTTTCACTTGCTGCTAGATTGAGAGTGATAATGGGCTGGACTCTTTGTTTTTGTTAAGTATTTCTCTCGTTTGTTTTGATTCAATTAGGCTAGATCTCAAACCGAAATCGACTGCGGAACACCATAGAAAACCAGTTTTTAACACTCGCTTAACTTGTTTTTCAACCCAAACTGTCCAAAAGGATAAAAAAATGACTTGACTTTTACAGTTACGGATCGGGCCGATTCATTTTGGACAATCCTACCTAAAAGCATGTTCTTGTGTTTATTGCATCTCGACCTTCCTACTAGATACTCCCTCCGTTCCTATTTAACTGTTCACTTTGTGTGGAGGCACACATATTAAGGGTGTAATTAATATTGTTGATTTTTAGAAAAAATGAGTATTGTTTTCCTAGTTTACCCTTTTTCTCCTCATTTATTGTTATGTTAAAGACATTATATGTAAAAACATCATTTAATGCTCTCTTGAAATGCTAAGTGAACAGTTAAATAGGAACAAAAAAAAATTTCTTCAAGATGAACAGTTAAATAGGAATGGAGAAAGTACTAGATAGCATCATAGCATGACGTATAATAGTGTCGTCATGACACTAAGGTTGGCAATGGGCCCTGTGGGTGTGAGTTTGGTCATTCCCACACCCGAACTTAACACCTAAACCCAAACTCAAACTCAAATTCAATATGGGTGCAAAAATTAAACCCAAACCCCAACCCTTGGGTTTCGTGTTACCCAAACCCAAATCCAAACCCGATGTGAGCACTGAACCCGCAAAAAACTCAAATACCTGATCCGGAAACAACATGAATATAAGCTCATTAAACCCCGTCATCTTTGCAATAGAAAGGAAAAATTATAGTTCATGAATATAAGCTGATAAACAGCATGATTCATGGATTTATAAACATCTCAATTTTAAATGTCTAATTAGACTTCATTCTTCAATATTCTTCTAATTAAACTTCTCAGTCGAAGTCTTCAACAAACAACAACAACCACAAATAATATAACAAAATAACAAAAACAATCACAAATTCGGGTTTGGGTTTGGGTTTGAGTTCGGGTTTAATCAACCCCACACTCAAACCCAAACAAGTTTTAAAATTCGGGTGAAACCCAAACCTACACCCAAACCAAAAAATATCGGATTTCGCCTAAAATGTCGGGTTGGGTTCGGGTAGGACCCCGTGGATTTGGGTTTTCTTGCTATCACTACATGACACTGACATGTAAAGTTGAGGACAAATGGATAATTGAGTGAACTAATTGGTCTCTAGCTAGCCCGCGCTATGTCAAAATAAAAAGATTTTAAGTGAACAAAGACCACACAACTTCAGCAAATTAACTAGAATCTTCTCTATATATCCTGCATCGATTTGGCTTGTGATTTTCAATGTGAGTGAGCCAATTACAGTTTGAATAAGCATTAATTATTGATAATATAAGTACTCATCTACAATTGGCGGCTAAAAGAGGGCGAAGTTTCTGGCCGTATAGAAAATTGTTTAGGAGATGAAGATAAGGTGAGTATTAGTCTATAAGAGATATTAATTAACTTATGTAGTGGCGGATCCAGCTCCGGGTCAGGGTTCAAATTTTTTAAAACGAACACATCGATAAAAATATAATTAAAAACAACTGTAATATACTAATACATAAAAAATTATACAAGTCATAGTTGTCCTCTACGTAATTTTATATTTTGAAATCGTTGAACAACTTACACTAACATTAGCAATCATTTTCTCCCCTCAATCGAGGGAAAACTGAATAAAGTTAAATCTTACATAAAACTTGCAGAAAAATATAAAAACGACTTTCTCTTATCATTTTACTTACTAACAAAAATAGCAGCCAAATAATTAAACAGAGAGGAAAAAGTATCAGTCACTTGAAATTTTTCATCTGCAAATATTTATGTATATATGCACTTGCATATGCATGTATGATTCACTAATATCTATCATTTTAGTATCACTTTTGACATTCAATAATTTCTTGGACTTTTAGGGACTGCAATTGAACTTCTATTGTGCTATACTGAATTTATGCTCCTTCGTTATGTTTATAGTTATTGGTTGCCTACAAATAAAATTATCAAGTTTGACAAATCCAATTATGAAAAACTTTGCGAAAAGAATCACTTCTGGTAACCGTTGAGTACTACAAGAGAATGAGTCAGTTGTCATAAATATAAGCTACCTATTTTTTTTACATCGGAAATATAATTTGCACCCGCAAGAATCGATCTCTGAAATCGATCTCTGGACCTCCCCTACCCAACCCATAGTCTCTCAGCTCCTACCAATTGAGCTATCCTGCGGTGACAAATATAAGCTACCTATTGACTACATAGTAATATAAAAAAGTATACATAAAATACTGAACAATTTTATTAACCAAGAAATTGGAATAGCCGAATAGGAATATTAACAGCGGTGCTTCAACTCATTCATATAGTAAAAAAGTATTCACTCCTTCAGTGGAGATTACATGTGATGATGATGATTTCAGTGCAGATTACTTCACTTATCCCTAATCAGCATTTTACAAAATATCTTAGTTTAAATTGACTAATTGAGGTGAGAAATCTAAACTGAAAACACCAAAAACATATACTATTTTCATTAAAAGTTTCCAATTCAAGAAAGATCAGACAAATGAATAATTCGATTATCTTCAAGAACTATGTAATTAACTAACTCACTAACTCGAATCAGAAGAATTGAACAAAAGAAACATAATTTGAGGTTGAACTATTTTGCAGACGATAATTCTGATTGCAGTTCTCACTTCTCAGTTGGGTGAGACTTGGGGTAGCGAGAGAAAGAGGGTGAGTGGCTGAGTGCGTGTGTGTGTGTAAGAGAGAGTGGGAGGAGTAAGTGAATATGAGTCTTTGGTGCAAATATGTGCAAAACTTGGTCTACTAGTATAATTTAAAATTTTCGTGGAGTTTAAAAAAATATTAAATAGAGGTATAAGTGAAGAAAAAATATTGTTCGGGAGTTCAGATGAACCCCTCATATTAAGGTGCATCCGCCGCCACTGGTTATAAGCAATTTAAATATACAATTAATTTCAGTATATATAAGCAAGGTAGTCAAATCGAGATACGTATCGTGTATCGCTAGACCCTAATTCCGTGTCGCGTATCGTATCGTAACGTGTATCGTAAGATACGGACACAAAAAAAATTAAGTCATAAATTAAATAATATACTAATATATTATCTAAATATAGTTCAAAATAATCAAAGATCCAAGTCATAAGTAGAAAAATAGTCTCACAAAGTTCAAGTTCAACCTAATTCCAAGCCATAAGCCAAACTAAAGTACTAAACATCAAAGAGATGAAATTAAATGTCCACTCCCTAATTCCAAGCCATTAAAGGGCTGCTGAAGTTGAACGTGAAACATGAAAGGGCTGCTGAAGTGAAGTTGAACGTGAAATGGTGAAAGAATCAAAGAAAACATCACTTTTTAGAGCAATTTACTAATTTTTAATGAAATTAAATGCCCACTCCCTAATTTTTTTAGGGGAGTAAGATGAAACGACATTTGAAAAACTGTTTTTGTATCGTATCGGGATACGAATCGTGCGATACTCATGCGATATGCGCGATACAGGTCACGATACGAACACAAAAAGATACATACATGGGATACGTATCGTTTGGTTGATTTTCGTATCGTATCGGGATACGTATCGTGCGATACTGACTACCATGTATATAAGAGATATTAACTAACTTAAAATTTTGTAAAATTAAAAGTCGCATAAATAAAAATTTAACAACTTGTTTTCCTTCTAACCGTAGAAAATAGTACTACCTGATAACAGGTAAGTAGGTAACGAATATAATAATAATCATTGGTGATTTTTTTTCCGGGTATATGTATAAATTTACAAAATTGTCAATTTAAACACTAAAGAGTTCAATTCTATCTGATTATTTTATTAGAAAAATTGCACTCACATTCTCTCAGATTTGCATCAATAACACTTATGCCCCCTTTAATTTGTGAAAAAACATAAACCTCCCCTCCGTTAAAAAAAAGTTAAACACTGATATAAATTAAAAAAATGTAAATGCTTTGTTTCAAGCAGTGTTATCAGACTCGGACCGGTGATCGACTCGGTCGAGGTACTGGGTCAATGAGTCAATGGTTCAACCACTGGGTCACTGGTTGAACCGTTTAACTCGGTCGATACTAAAAAAAATTAAAAAAATTCATAATACCATAATAAAATGTCACAAAATACCATACACACAAAAGCAATAAGGAATTTTTTACCACAACAAAATGTCACAACTCACAAATAACTGAAATAAGTTTTAAACATCATCAAACAACATCGATTTTACGCTTTAATCACAACAAAAAGCGAGAAACAAGTTTAAAACAGAATAAACAACTAAGATCTTGTACATTATAAGCTAACAAATGATATATGCACATGAAACAACTTGTATATAATCCAGTTTCTGATTTAGGCTAGCTAAAAAGATTTTCAATTTTTCAATTTTTTACAACACCAAAGCTTGTTATTCATATTCTTTAATTTGTCCTCAAAGAAACGACAAGAAGACTTTGCAAAGAAATTATATACAGAACAACTTGACTCATTCTATATTAAAAAATTAAAAGAATTAATAATACTAACTAACATTAATTAATAACTTCATAATAAAAACACACAAATAATTATTTTAACTTATTGTTAAATAAAGTTTAGAAATAGTTATTGTTAAATATATATATATATAAGTAATTATTATAATGGTTGGGTTGTGTTTTAGTTATTTTGTGTAATAACACTAATCTTTACTTTCGTTCAAAAAAAAAAAAACTAATGTTTACTTGTCAAAGATTTGTATAGTATTATTTTTGTTTATATAAATACAATTAATTGTAACCATTATATCAAAAGACTTGTCTAGCCTAGTGGTAAGTTTCACAGCATTGAATCTTGAGGGAATGGGTTCGAATCCAAGCTAGACACTTTTCCAAATTTTTTTCGCAACTAATAAATGCTAAGAAAAAAAAAAGTGCTCTGTTAAAAAAAAAAGGCCGGTTCTAAGGAAAAAAAATGTTCTCTGTTCAAAAAAAAAATGCAGGGAAAAAAAAGGCTCGTTATAAGAAAAAAAATTCTGTTAAAAAAAAAAGGCTGGTTCAACCGAGACCGGCCGAGTCTCCGGTTTAATCATAAAACCGGCCGAGTTGACCGGTTCACACCGGGCGGCTTGCATGGCCGATCCGATGCTCGGCTCGAACCAGTCTAGGGTCCGGTTCCCGGCTCAACCGGTCGAACCGGCCGGTTCGAGCCGAGTTTTATAACTATGGTTTCAAGCCCTTCACGGCGCAATAGTGTTTGGAGGTTTGGGGGACAGGAAAGGAGATGGGGGAGGTGACGGCTAGCAAAGTAGCTGAAACCCTTTGCTAATTAGCGTGGTGAGATTAGTCATCGGGATAGGGAGCTGTACTAATGCAAACAACCAATTTCTCACAATAAAACGACTAGGATTTGAACCTGCACAAGATTGGATAATTAAAGGTACAAAGAGCCTTAATACCAATGAAGATATTTTGGGATGTTCTAGAAGGTCCACACGTGCTTAAAAGAGTGAGCGGTTCACTCTTTTAAAATAGGGAAAGCAGTTATTTCTTAAGAACCAGTTGATGTAAAATTTTCTTTGCTACCCATTTCAAAGAACATACCTGAATGAAGTGCGGTGGTGAAATCGTCTGAGAGGAGGAGTGCAGTGGTCAATCGGTGAAGATTTCAGACGCAGCGCCGTTTTGAGGCTTCGATCAGTGAAGATTCTAGAAGCGGCACGTTGAACCGATGGTAGAGAGGCAAAGGAAATCTGCGACACCGGTGAGAGAGAAGCAACCACCAACACCCCTCGGATGTAAATGCTTGTAGAAAAACAGGAAACATGGGTTGTGGTTAGTGATCGTTAACTGTCGTAGGCTAGTAGAATTTGCCTCTATAAATATATAGGAAAGGTTATTTGTACAAAACATAACACAATCAATCAATTAAACTACAAACTTCCTGTATTTATCTTTGCCTAGCTTTTACTTTTTCGCCTTTAAGTTTATTTATAGTCTTTGAGTCATTTATCAATCCAACACTTTATTTATATAACTTTCTGTCATTTACTTTCAGTCGTTTAAGCTTTAATATATATATTTTCGTTTTACCTTAGTTCAATAGCCTTTGTCACTTATACAAACCTCTCAATAGCGATCAATAAGAGTCTTTTGAAGTGTCTTAAGAACCTGCATTGAGAAACAAAGTCTCTTTCTCAAGTAATTGCTTGATTATGAAATCGTTACGTTGGTTTCTCTCAGTCAGCCCACGCGACTACCTTGCCCATGTTTATTTGTAAACCAACAAATTGGCATGCCAAATGGGACTTGTCTTGCTATTCAGGGTCGTGCAACCCATTAGGTTAAAAAGGTTGCTGCTTAAGGCCCCATCAAAAAATTAGGGCCAAAATTTGTTTGTTTTTTTTTTAGTACCCAAGATGCATATTAGAAACATATGGAATCATATCATAATGCTGGACTGGCTGAGGACATTTGACTCTTGGAGCTTGTATCTGGGCTAGGCCCATTTTCATCTAATGAAAATCTTTACATTGACAACAAAAAAAAAACCGTTGGAAATATATATTAGAAACAAATTTAATATATTAGATTTATTGGAAATACCTACCAGAAATAAAGATTAATAGTGGACCAAAGCAAAATAAATAAAAAAATTCCTCTTCACTAAAAATTAGCTAGTTAAAAGGGGGAGATACATTAATATTATCATCTCTTTTAAAATTATTTAACATCATCGTTAATATAATTTAAAATATTTATTTATCTCAAAAAATAAATTCCTTTATCCCTTAATTTATTTCATTTCTCTCTCAATCTTTCACTCTCTCCGTGTTTAGATGCTTACACTTCTCCTCCTGGTATTAAAACCTTAAATTCTTTTCCAAAAGTTTATATTGCATATAGAATTTTATTGAAAATCCTTGTAACATTTGCAACTGCTAAAAGAAGTTTCTAAAAATTAAAATTGCTTAAATCATGTCTAAGGTTAATAGTGTTACAAGAAAGATTGAACAGTTTAGCTCTTTTATCTATTGAAAGCGAAATGTTAAAATTGTTTGATTATAAAACTCTAATAAATGATTTTGTAGATCAAAAAGTTAGCTACAAGATTAATATAAAAAATTATATTTTATATAATATACTAAGTCTCTTTAAGATTCTTCGCCTTAGGCCCCAAAATTTATGTACACGGCCGTGTCGCTATTGCAAAGTTTCCATTGTCTTCACACGACCTAAATTGGCGCATTCAATTGAGGTCTGGACGCAAAATGGATTCTAACAACAACATAGAGTAAGCAGTAGCCATGTCATCTGTCAAACTGGTCAAATGACAAAAACCACACACGCTAACAAATTAAAGGCAATTTTTTTAAGAAATTAGTCTAGGGATGGAAACCAAATTCTCGTTTTAGTTTAGGGACGAAGCAACATTAAACTCTTTTATAAAACAATCTTATTTTAAACGTAGTAAGTCTCTTTAAGATTCTTCGCCTTAGGCCCCAAAATTTATGTACACGGCCGTGTCGCTATTGCAAAGTTTCCATTGTCTTCACACGACCTAAATTGGCGCATTCAATTGAGGTCTGGACGCAAAATGGATTCTAACAACAACATAGAGTAAGCAGTAGCCATGTCATCTGTCAAACTGGGTCAAATGACAAAAACCACACACGCTAACAAATTAAAGGCAATTTTTTAAGAAATTAGTCTAGGGATGGAAACCAAATTCTCGTTTTAGTTTAGGGACGAAGCAACATTAAACTCTTTTATAAAACAATCTTATTTTAAACGTAGTCAAATTAAAAGATTCATATACTACTTTTTACTTTTTTTTAGACAACAAAACAGAAGAAGAGAAAAGTAATAAATATGATATGTTATATAAGAGGAAGAGAGAAAAAAAAAAATCTTGTGTTTAAAATAGCATCATAGTAATGGCGTATTGTAGTGACGTCATGACACTGACTTGTAGAGTTGAGGACAAATAAATAATTGAGTGAACTACTGAACTAATTGGCCTCTAGCCCGCCATGTCAAAAAGCAAAAATATTTAAGTGAACAAAGACCACACAAATACATCTTCAGCATATCAACTAAAATCTTCACTATTTCTCCTGTATTAAGAATTGTCGGCCAAGGAGAGAGCAAAGTTTCTGGGCTGTATAGGAAATTGTTTGGGAAATGAAGTTAAGGTGAGAATAAATTTATTACAGGTACTAATTAATTTATAAACAATTTAAATATATAATTAATTTGAGTAAAGAGATACTAATCAATTTATACTTATAATGAAAATCAATTTATAAATTTGTCAAAGCTAAAAGTTGAAATAAATAAAAATTCAACAACTGTGTTACCTTCTAAAAAGTAGAAAATAGCACATGATAATAACAGTATAAAGAATATATTAATAATCATTGAT